>NC_041403.2:148081472-148381472 GCF_900747795.2 Erpetoichthys calabaricus
AGAGCAGCAAAGCGGCTGTTAACCCCTCCTTGGCGGAGGACAGGGTGGAGCTGACAGAATTCCCGAGGTGCTTCAGGTCTCGGGAAGAGAGGCCACCAGGAGGACGTCGGCGGTGCTACAACTGCCGGCAACCGGGCCATGTGTGGAGGAGTTGTCCCCGGAGGACAGGGGAACGGTGGGATTGCAGATACACCGTTCCCCCAAGGTTCGCTGGGGGATCTAGACAGCACAACCACGGCCCGGATCTCGCGTCCTCCTGGAGGAGGACGTCCCTCGCGGGAATCAACGCTCCGCCCCACTGGTCGTCGCTAAGGGGGAGGGACTGTGACAGACGACCGGCTACGGACTCCGGTCGCCACCCCCAGGCCGCTAGGAGGAGCCCTCCGTACAGCATGTTCGTGCCCCGAGTTCCAGCAGGGCCTCATGGACTTTGTAGTGTCGTTACACAGCCCTGCTGGATACCTTGGGGGCCGCCAGGAGTCGCTGTAGGGGGGCTAGTGGGCTCTTGTGTGCCCTATAACCCGGGAGTGCATCCCAGTCACGTGACTGGAAGAAGCGATGTGCTCCCGGGATGAAGAAAAGGACTTTGCCCTGACCCGGAAGGAAAACGGACTTGTGGGTTGGGCTTGGAGCCACTTCCGGGTCAGGGGATATAAAAGGACTCTGGGTAAGCCCAGACACTGAACTGAGCTGGGAGGTAGGGTGGCGACGTGTCTGGGAGTGGAGGATTGTTATTATAGAGAATTGTTTATTGAGTATATGAGTGTGGTGTGTGGAGTGCTTTGTGCACTGTACAATAATAAAAATAGTTATTGTACTTTCACCTGGTTTGAAGAGTGGTACCTGAGGGTTCGAGAGGTGGACAACACGTGTATCTGCTACAATACATATACACATCCACATATATATACACATACATATGTGAACATATATATATACACATACATACACACACACATATACATATATACATATACACATACATATATATATACACACATACATATATACACACACAGACACATATATATACATATATACAGTATACTTATATATCTACATATATATATACACATATATATATATATATCTACATATATATATACATATATATATATATCTACATATCTACATATATATATATATATATATATATATATATATATATATATATATATATACATATCTACATATATATATATATATATATATATATATATATATATATATATATATATATATATATATATACATATATATATATATATATATATATATACATATCTACATATATATATCAAAATACCCGCGCTTCGCAGCGGCAAAGTACTGCTTTAAAATTTTTATTAAGAAGAAAAGTAAACCTTTTTAAACCGAGGGAAAATGTATCAATAATTATTTGTTAAGGATCTCTTTGTATAGCACATTGTCAGTTCGCCGCTCTGCTTGTAATATGACCAAGCTGTGTGGTAGCTTACTGTTGAGCATGCAACGTACAGTTGGCCATGTGCAAAGCAGTCCTGCCTCAAATCAATGCCAACCTTTTGTAGGGTCTGTCCCTGAGACTTATTAATTGTCATTGCGAAGCAGAGCCTTAGTGGAAATTGGAGGCGTTTGAATTGAAATGGGAGATCAGAGGGTATAACGGGGATGCGAGGAATAAAAACTCTCTCCCCTGAGCCACCGGCAGTAAAAATAGTTGCCTCAATGAGGTTGTTTTGCAGACATGTGACCTGAAGTCTCGTGGCGTCACAAAGTTTCAGTGGCTGTACGCAAATCTACAATCGGTTTCGTAGTCTGTTCGTACCTTATCAATTGTGTTATTTGTTTTTTGAACAGGTTTGATTCATCGAAGTGATCACTCCTGCTGCGTTCAGTCACTTCACGTGATCCGCTCTCTTGTGTGATGTTGCGATGTCCACGGGTTTATTTAATGTTAGCTAAGACCCGGCAGTTAAAAGTGTCTTCTCATTAAACTTGTATCTCGCAAATATGGCATTGCAAACGGCAGCGGGTCAGTTTACGTGCTTACGTGGGAGGCGTGATGACGCGATATATTTTGATATATATCAAAATACCCACGCTTCGCAGCGGCGAAGTACTGCTTTAAAATTTTTATTAAAAAGAAAAGTAAACCTTTTTAAGCTGAGGGAAAATGAATCAATAATTATTTGTTAAGGATCTCTTTGTATATCACGTTGTCAGTTCGCCCCTCTGGTTGTAATATGACCAAGCTGTGTGCTGAGCTTACTCTTGAGCATGCGACGTACAGTTTGCTATGTGAAAATCAGTCCTGCCTCAAATCAATGCCAACCTTTTGTAGGGTCTGTCCCTGAGACTTATTAATTGTCATTGCGAAGCAGAGCCTTAGTGGAAATTGGAGGCGTTTGAATTGAAATGGGAGATCAGAGGGTATAACGGGGATGCGAGGAATAAAAACTCTCTCCCCTGAGCCACCGCCAGTAAAAATAGTTGCCTCAATGACGTTCTTTTGCAGACACGTGACCTGAAGTCTCGTGCCGTCAGAAAGTTTCAGTGGCTGTACGCAAATCCACAATCGGTTTCATATTGTTTTCGTACCTTATCAATTGTGTAATGTGTTTTTTGAACAGGTTTGATTCATCGAAGTGATCACTCCTGCTGCGTTCAGTCACTTCACGTGAGCCGCTGTCTTGTGTGATGTTGCGATGTCCACGGGTTTATTTAATGACCCGGCAGTTAAAAGTTTCTCGCTACAGCAATTTTAACTCTGTTACGAAGTGATCCAAACTGTCGTTTATACCTCGTGTCTTCCCATTAAAATTGTATCTCGCAAATATGGCAGAGCAAACGGCAGCGGGTCAGTTCACGTGCTTACGTGGGAGGCGTGATGATGCGATATATTTTGATATATATCAAAATACCCGCGCTTCGCAGCGGCAAAGTACTGCTTTAAAAATTTTATTAAGAAGAAAAGTAAACCTTTTTAAATTGAGGGAAAATGAATCAATAATTATTTGTTAAGAATCTCTTTGTATATCACGTTGTCAGTTCGCCCCTCTGGTTGTAATATGACCAAGCTGTGTGCTGAGCTTACTCTTGAGCATGCAACATACAGTTTGCTATGTGAAAATCAGTCTTGCCTCAAATCAATGCCAACCTTTTGTAGGGTCTGTCCCTGAGACTTATTAATTGTCATTGCGAAGCAGAGCCTTAGTGGAAATTGGAGGCGTTTGAATTGAAGTGGGAGATCAGAGGGTATAACGGGGATGCGAGGAATAAAAACTCTCTCCCCTGAGCCACCGCCAGTAAAAATAGTTGCCTCGATGACGTTCTTTTGCAGACACGTGACCTGAAGTCTCGTGCCGTCAGAAAGTTTCAGTGGCTGTACGCAAATCCACAATCGGTTTCATATTGTTTTCGTACCTTATCAATTGTGTAATGTGTTTTTTGAACAGGTTTGATTCATCGAAGTGATCACTCCTGCTGCGTTCAGTTACTTCACGTGAGCCGCTGTCTTGTGTGGTGTTGCGATGTCCATACCTCGTGTCTTCTCATTAAACTTGTATCTCGCGAATATGGCATTGCAAACGGCAGCGGGTCCATTCACGTGCTTACGTGGGAGGCGTGATGACGCGATATATTTTGATATATATCAAAATACCCGCGCTTCGCAGCGGCAAAGTACTGCTTTAAAAATTTTATTAAGAAGAAAAGTAAACCTTTTTAAACTGAGGAAAATGAACCGGTTGTAATATGACCAAGCTGTGTGCTGAGTTTACTCTTGAGCATGAAATCTAACGTGGTTTGTGCCCTTCAGAATGAAAACAGTTTGCATTTACCTCTTTAATAAAAGGCGAGCTTTTAAGCCTGAGAAATCACCCCGTAAATGCACACGTTTAATTGCACATGTGTTAATATGTATACTTACACAGTATTAAAAGACACTCAACAATTAACGTTATTTACCTTTGTTCCCTCGTTTGATAAAAGGCGAGCTTTTAAGTCTGAGAAATCACCCCATAAATGCACACGTTTAATTGCACATGTTTTAATATGTATGCTTACACAGTATTAAAAGACACTGAAAAATCAACGTCATTTACCTTCGTTCCCGCGTTTGACTCGTGCTGTAAATCTCTTCCTTGTTTTTAGTTCACGTGATTACGTAGGAGGCATGATGACGTGATACGTGACTCCGCCTCCTCCATTAGTGTATATGGACAAAAAACAGGTTCCAGTTATGACCATTACGCCTAGAATTTCAAAATGAAACCTGCCTAATTTTTGTAAGTAAGCTGTAAGGAATGAGCCTGCCAAATTCCAGCCTTCTACCTACACGGGAAGTTGGAGAATTAGTGATGAGTGAGTCAGTCAATCCATCAGTCAGTCAGTCAGTGAGTCAGTCAGTGAGGGCTTTGCCTTTTATTAGTATAGATTATGTATCTATTCTGTTCATTTTTGTGTTTAGTTATGCACCCTGTTCCCTTTATGTAGAGTTTTTCTCTAACATCCAGATAGAGGGTCAGATTTTCCATATTGTCATTGGAAGTTGTTTTGTAAACCTGCGTTTTTAAATATACACTTTCTTAATCATTCCTTGGTGTATTTTCTGTTTCTATTGATTCAGTTGGTAGTTTTGGGTTGCCTTTTGGTAAAGTGATTTTGCTTTAATGTTTTTATTTATAATTTTTCTTCTGTGGCAAATCTTCTCATATATTAAAAAAGAGCAACATTTATAGGTTTTGTTTTACTGAAGATAAAGGATTGTTTTTGGTATTAGGCCTTCCCTTTTGTGTGCCAGTGTATGCCAACACCCACTTAAAGTTAGGGGAGAAGTAATTTAGGAGTCTGCATCTCGGTAAGCCTGAGGTGAGATTTGGGAAGCTAATCCTCATTTTTGTGGCATTTTACAATGGAAAAACACAACACCAGAAAACTGAGTATTGAAAAAGGATCAAGCAAGACCACTGTCTTTGTTATATTTCTGCCAGGGTTTCTCCGACAACTGGGGTCAAAACTCTTGTTTACTGTATGTTTATTTTTTATATGTTATCTTTGTTGCTTATATAGTTTCTGTATGTGAAAGCATCTTTTACTATGTGCCATGTGTTTTGTGGGGAATCCACCAAGAGGTGGGGTATCTCCCTATCAGTGTTTCAGGACTGCCCTCTGCTCTGTTAAGGCTGAGGATAACCCACAGTCCCTTGCGGTTCATTATGAATGTCCTCATGGAGTTGTTTTACTAATGTGCTCTGTTTTTGGACTATTCATTTGGAATTCTGTTATTAGGACATTGTTTGTCTTACACTGCCTTTGCATTGCAAGCAATTTTTTTGCTTTTGCGCCCTTTGGGACCTTTGAATATTACAGAGCATTTTTGTAAATTAAATCATTTTATTTATAAAGGTTCTTTGTTGCCCTTTTTTTGATTAGCTGGGGTTGAAGAATCCCCTGTAATGGGCATTTAGAATATTTTTCGGGACTTATGTGCTTGAGAACTCTCCATTTCTTAACAGTGTTTAAAAAGAATAAGTTCAAAACTAAACAAACCAAAGTCAAATCTAAAACACTAAATCAGAAACCATAAATCTGTCCGGTTTAACATCTCTTAAGTAGCACTAAGCCTTTTTGTCGGTTCAATTTTTAATCCTATGTAATGGTGAAGTAATGCTGTGTGATGCCATCTTATGAGGGATGACAGGTTAGGATCACAAACTACATCTGTGTGTTGTCATGCATCACACCAATGAATAACGTGGCCACAGCGAAATCACAAAATGATAAAATAAACAATTAAATTATTAAATTAAATTAATCAATTAAATTAACAATTAAAATATTAAAACAATTAAAAAAACACATAAATAAATTAAAATAAAATAAATAGTACCTTAGTATGCCATAACAAGGATTCATTAGCTGATAGACTTTTGGCAGTTTTACGATGAGGGGTTTAAAGTTTGAACTCTTACTTTTGTCATCCATGAATGAAAAAAAATAAAAAACAGTTA
The DNA here is from genome assembly GCF_900747795.2 of Erpetoichthys calabaricus. NCBI lineage: Eukaryota > Metazoa > Chordata > Cladistia > Polypteriformes > Polypteridae > Erpetoichthys > Erpetoichthys calabaricus. Next base: position 148,087,466 of record NC_041403.2, read on the forward strand.
AAATGCTGTTTTTTTTTTTATGGAATGATTACAATGAAAATTAATAAAATAAAAATATTTAAAAAAAATGCTGTTTTTTTAATGGAAACACACTTTTTTTAGTAAATCTGTTAAATAATGTATAGTGACCAAGTAGGCAGAAGTTTTAGCAATTAAAACAACAGTAAATTTTTTTAATAAAGTGAGACAGATATGTGGTAAAGAGAATGAGGTCATAAGGAGAGTTTTCTACTTTTCCAGATACTGATTGGAAGCTATTATTAAAATTAAATACAATTTTTTATTTTCCTTATAGTGACTGATAGTAATGAACAAACTTAAGTTCCCCTTAAGTTCAGTGAAAATGCGGAAATGTTCATGAATTTCAGAAAACTCAATGAAATGCAATGAAGTCACTTGAGAATGAGAAATTCAATTAGTTTTGAATGGAATATATTGGTGCAATCATCTTCAATTTAGCATACCCTAACTAAAGCTGCTGATTAACTGTTGTGAAGGACGGCCAGCAGCTCAACCCGGCCAGGATGCCCAAAGGATAGAAGAATGGGGGAAGGTAGCTGTTCCAGGACACTGTCTCCCCCAAAACGTTAGATAGCGGTGCCTCGGATTCTGGCAGGGCATCCTGGGACTTGGAGTCCGGTTTCTCAGCCCTGTTGGGTGCCGCCATGGGGAGCTGTGAAAGGACCTGGGGAGTCATGCTTCTCTTGCAGCCCGGAAGTACTAGGAAGTCATGAGGATGGAAGCCCCAAAGTACATCCAGGCTGAGTAAAGAATTGGGATTCTCCTTCTGAACCTGGAAGTGCTGGCAAGTCACGTGGGAGGAAGAACAGAAGCATTTCCAGGTCAAGGACTATTTAAAGGACTGTTGGAGACCCAGCAAGTGACCCAGAGTTGTGAGGTAGTAGTATAGAGCTTATTGGAAGGTGTGGAGGAGAAATTAGGAATTAGTATTATGTTATTGTTGTGTTTATTGTGGCTGTGGTGTTTTGGAGGCACTATTTCAGAAGAAGAAAAGATTAAAAGTCTTTTTAGTGATTTTATCCTGTGTCTACGTCCGTCTGTTGGGTTTAATGGGGCAACAGTGCCCCCAAGCGTTTGACACTGTGCATACTTCATCTCCGTTGCTAGTCATGAGAACTAAAATATAGTAATACATTATTTATAAATTGTTACTAACCCTTCCCTATTCTGTTTCTCTTTTTGGTATCCTCGTGTGGAACTTGGTGCCACTGCACTACTGCCAAGCTGTTCTGCCTACCTATGAAAAAGTCATCTCAGATAAAGGAGCATTGGCTAGACTGGTAGTGAGTAGTATAATCTATTCTTGCATTTGCCCTTGAAAGTTGTCGCGTCTCTTTACACCTGCATTTGGTGAGGAGCACTGTGCAAGAACAAATGAGTTTGCACGCTTTTAATGTATTTCTGAGGTGGCAATAATAGATTAGCCATTGTGAAAGAACAAAGTAACACAGGTTTAAATTTTAGGGGTTTCCACCCTGGTTTACTTGCAACGTAAAGTATCGTCTCCACAATACAACTCAAATGGTCACACCGGACAAAATACAAAGCAAATGGGGGAACGTTTATACAGAGGGACAGGAAATTGAATCAGGGATGCTAGGAAAACTTGGATGTATGCTGGGAAGGAGACGTCATCAGCTCGTGACTGGAGGGTATACAGGAACCCGGAAGTATGGCTTCCTTTTATTTATTCCGCGCTTTCATACGACAGTGAGTCCTCGTTCTGGCTGATGAGACAAGAAGAGAAATGCCTCTGTCCCTCGGCATGGGTTGTTGCGATGTGGTCTGAGTCTTAAACTGCACCCCATGCGGTTGTGCGTGACACCATGTAACTTTAAGAAAGACATTACTTGTGTTCTGATTTAGGTGTTGTATTTGCCCCGTTTTTTGACATCCATTGCATGCCCAACCTACCTGGAAGTGGGTCTTTCTCTGATTATCCTACCTAAGATTTCTTCCATTTATTTTCCCTTTTTAAGGGAGTTGTTTTGTTGTCTTCTTAGGTAGTCAAGATCTGTTAAAGAGGCATTCCTTGTGTGATTTTGGGCTCTACATGAAATAAATTGTTGTTGTTGTTTGCTTATTGTTTCTGTAGCCCAACACAGACTAGCTCCTGTGTAGCCCTTTTTAACTGTAATAACAGAGATAGAGTAAGAGAAACAGACATGATTGATCCTCTAAGCAAAAGTCATTACACAATGGTTCAGTAGATTTAAAATAGGGTTTGAAAATAGACATATTCTAATGACAAAGATACATAATGTGTGAGAAAATATTGTTTTGTGAATAAAAAAACAAAGAAAAGAAAACAAACAAAAAAAAACTTTTGTGCAGTAAATAATAGATGGTGTCATTTTAAAGACATCTTGATTCACTACCAAAATGATAAAATTGCAAAACCAAACAAAAATAAAAGAGCATACAAAATACCCTAGTTACATTTATAAAGACACGATTAAAATAAAAAAAAAATCATAAGCTTTAAAATAAACCATAAAATGAGAAACAAAGAAGACTAAGGGAAACTGTGCCTAGAGATCTCCGGTTGAGGACGTTGCTGGAGGGCCACCTACCCTACCCTACCAGAGCTGATTGCGAAAGCAAAACTTGGGATCATACAATCCTTGATGTTATTGAATACTCACATACCAGACAGACACTGCATAATTTTTGTGTTTTGACATTAATCAATAATTTCAAGCTTTGGAATTCAAAAAAGAAAAGCAGTTTTTTGTGAGCACATATTCTTTGAGTCAATAAACGATCAATAAACAAAGAATGTTTTAAAAATGAATGCAGAGAAAAAAACAATAAAATTATAATTTTTGTGTCCTCTAAGTAGCTCAGAAGAACACTAAGTTGTGGATCAAAGGAATAATAATGAGAAGATCTTTAAAGGTTTCACCTTTCTAAAGAAGGATGAATCAACACAACTGTGTTATAACCTTAGGTCTACAAGGAAACAAAGATGATGAATCTTATGTAAATACTATACATTGAAATAGCCAAATTCATAACATATTTGAAAGAAAGAAAGAGTAGTTTTTAAGGCTGCTAAATGAAAACACCAAACTACAGGCTACTAAATATCAGGTAGCATCCCTGGTCATTTTTTATAATGTGTTATAAAAAAGGGACAAGACAAAAAAAGAAGGGTTGGGGTTTTGTTGGGACACCCCATTTAATGCCCTGGATTTAGAAACAGAAAAAAAAGTCAAGAATTGAAAATCACAAATCGTTACTCCTAACAGCTTTTGAAAAACATGTCTTTAGTGTCAGAGCTCTGTCCTCTATCTATCTATCTTTTGTAAAACAGGTCCAGCAATGAATGATAATTTTTGGTGGTGCAGACTGGAAGTGGGGGAGCTTACTGCACTTCCACCAGAAGTGAGGTCATGTCTTCTGGAAGACTCTCATCCATTCTGGAGAAAACAGAAATCATGTTAACAATGGTGTTACACACTTCCTTGTCCATGTGAGAATCTGGGCCCAAACCCTTGAGACACTCCACAGGCTTGTGTGTATGACACCATACAGACTTTTGCATGGGTACTTAAAATTAACCACAATCCCATCTGTTCCCACTGCAGCTCAACCCAAACCTACTGCCATTTGAACCCAAACCCACTGCAGTTTGTGGCTGTACATTAATTCACCCTACAGCTGTACAGTAGATTTTCATTTCCTGAAACTGTTTGTTGGTACTTAATAATAACAAAATAAGGACACAAGTAAGGAAGGCACAGGTTTCAAACAAATGTGGACACTGAATTTTGATTAGCATATGCATGTAAGTATTTCACTGTACATGTGACAATGATAACCCTATAAACCTATAAAATATAGAGGACTGTGTCCAAATGTATTTTATTTGCTTCATCTCCAGAGCCATGGGTTCTGATCCCAGCCTAGGCACAACCTGCATGGAGTTACCAGTGCAAGTTCTCCTGGGTTTACATCAGTTTCCTCCCACATACACTGGTCACCTTCAGGGCTCCTGTGAGGTAAGTGATTCCACTAACGCTGTCACTAACTTCCTATCATTTTCCAACTGCAGTTTTGTGGGGAAAAGTCAAGACGATGCATTGCCTCACTTTCGCCCTATCTTGGCAACTCCTATAAATTCCAGCCACTCACAGAAGATGGCATTTATTCCAGGACCTGCAACAGACAGAGAGAGCTACTGTGCTTTAGCTAAAACCAGACAACTTTAGAACCACAGCACATGCTATTTATTCATGTTCCTTAACTTTTTTTGTGTTCTCAATTCAATGGGATAACCAATGTGGAGCATCAACTGTTGAACAATTGTTGCTCTCTACATTTTCTGTTTATTAGAGAAAGCAAAGAATGAATGTCAGAAGTGAGCTGCTGTATCTAAGGTTCAAGATTAAAATATACTCTATAGGTTCAAGATTAAAATATACTCTATAATAGGCAGAGCAGTGGCTCTGAGGATAAGGATCTGCACAGGTATCTTGGAGGTTGCCAATTCCAATCCTGTTACTGCCAGAAGGGAGACCTTGAGCAAAGCCCTTGACCTGAAAATTGTCCCAGCAGCGCTGTACAATGGCTGATCCTGCACTCTGACCTCCAAAAGTCATGTAAAAAAAATCAGTTTCCCCTTGGAGATTAATAATGTGTATCAAATCAAATAATCAATAATTAAGCTGCTGTTACACTTTAATTAAAATAAAAATACATAGGATCTTGCCTTATGTTGAAGAGATGCCATTTTTAGCTGTTAAGCCTTTGTACTAAATCAGGAGATGATTTGTTACTTTGTTTCAATCTTCTATTAGTTACACAGCAAACTTTTATGTGACGCAGAAAGTAGGAATAATCATCCTGCCGGCATGTTTTGAACTTCTATCGTTAGGCAGAAACAAGCTTTTTCCAAGAAAAAGTATAAAGTAGTATTGACAGCAACTGTATGTATGCACCATTGCATTTGGAATAATTATGTACTTTGTTTAGTAAACACAGTATTTTGTCCAGAATGCCAATAAACTAATAATAAAAAAGTGCTATTTTGTAATAATAGTAATACATTTTATTTATATAGTGCCTTTCCCATGCTACAGAATAGACATTTTTCAACTAGGCAATTCTATAGATAGATAGATAGATAGATAGATACTTTATTAGAAAATGGTAAGCACTCCTGAGGGTACACAGTAATGTGCTTCAATTTAATTTACACAGTGAATGTACCAGGGTAAGTTTCATTACACTATATGATGTTGCTTATTTACTCTGAAGTAGCCCGCAATTCTATCTATCTATCTATCTATCTATCTATCTATCTATCTATCTATCTATCTATCTATCTATCTATCTATCTATCTATCTATCTATCTATCTATCTATTGTAAGAAACAAGGCAGAAATGACATAGTTAGGGCACCCAAAGCCAAACCCCGTATAATTGATGAGAAGAACAAAATGCGTTTGATTGAGTTGAGAACGTCTTTTCATATTGGAGACTAAATGTCAACTTCCTAAGATGGCAGATCTTCTGGTTTTAGGCACTTCCAGCAGGAAGAGACAAGTCAGGCTGGACAGACACTAGAAGTGATGTCAGTAGTGTTAAAGATGTCAGTCTTCAGTTCTGCAGATGGAGGAATACAAAAGGTATTAATACAAAGCACCAGTCCCTGGGGCAGTGGGATATTACCATCCTCTTGCACACGTGCGTGAAACTATTCAAGCCCATTCTGTCCATTTGGCAGTTAGATTCTGTTAGACATATTCAGTGCTATGATGGATTATCTATTGGAATGTATTTTGCAAAGCATGTAATAATAAATTGTATTTTATTTTTCATTCTAACAGATGACACATTGCAAATTTTAGCTCTACTGTTGAGAATTCTAAACCAAATGCTATTTAATTCAGGCTACAGACAAAATGACACTATAACTTATTAAAGGTAAATTTAAATAGAAAGAATATAAGAGAGAGTTGGACTCCGCCAGGGCTGCCCTTTGTCACCGATTCTGTTCATAACTTTTATGGACAGAATTTCTAGGCGCAGCCAGGGCGTTGAGGGGGTCCGGTTTGGTGGGCTCAGGATTGGGTTACTGCTTTTTGCAGATGATGTTGTCCTGTTTGCTTCATCAGGCCGTGATCTTCAGCTCTCTCTGGATCGGTTCACAGCCGAGTGTGAAGCGGCTGGGATGAGAATCAGCACCTCCAAATCCGAGACCATGGTCCTCATCCGGAAAAGGGTGGAGTGCCCTCTCAGGGTTGGTAGCGAGATCCTGCCCCAAGTGGAGGAGTTCAAGTATCTCGGGGTCTTGTTCACGAGTGAGGGAAGAATGGAGCGTGAGATCGACAGGCGGATTGGTGCGGCGTCCACAGTAATGCGGGAGCTGCATCGGTCTGTCGTGGTGAAAAAGGAGCTGAGCCGCAAGGCGAAGCTCTCAATTTACCAGTCGATCTATGTTCCTACCCTCACCTATGGTCATGAGCTATGGGTAGTGACCGAAAGAACGAGATCGCGAATACAAGCGGCTGAAATGAGTTTCCTCCGCAGGGTGTCTGGGCTTTCCCTTAAAGATAGGGTGAGAAGCTCAGTCATCCGGGAGGGGCTCAGAGTAGAGCCGCTGCTCCTCCGCATCGAGAGGAGTCAGATGAGGTGGCTCAGGCATCTGATCAGGATGCCTCCTGGACACCTCCCTGGTGAGGTGTTCCGGGCACGTCCAACCGGGAGGAGGCCCCGGGGAAGACCCAGGACACGCTGGAGGGACTATGTCTCTCGACTGGCCTGGGAACGCCTTGGGATTCTCCCGGAAGAGCTAGAAGAAGTGGCTGGGGAGAGGGAAGTCTGGGCATCTCTGCTCAAGCTGCTGCCCCCGCGACCCGACCTCGGATAAGCGGGAGACAATGGATGGATGGAAGAATATAAGAAGTAATAAAGGATGATAAAGAGAATACTAATCACTTTAGAGTCCATTATACATTCTGGTGAATTGCCTTCATTAAAATTGCAAAAAAAAAAGAGCAGGAATAAATCACAGAAATAAATAACACATTCTATTAACAGATATTAAGAGAGCACACTGGCCTCACAGAATCCTAGTTTGTGACCCCCAGGGTGAGACCATAAGCTGCTTCTCTCTGTGCAATAGTCAATGGGCTCCGAAGGGATTAGTATTTCCTCTATCAACTGTTTCATTTCCTATCATTATTTTTCTGTTTAGAATTCCCTTTATTAGATTATTATGTTGGTTTTATATACCATCTGTTGAAATGAAAAATGCAATGCTCTTTATTAGTGCATTGATAATTACCTTGGTGTTGAGAATGACATCCTCAAGTGAATTTGTCACAAGAATGTAAAGAATTCAGCAATACACTCTGCTGAATTCTGAAGAAACATTAACGTGCAGTTTAACATGGATTGGACCACATAGTTTGTTAATAATTTTCATTTTGGACTGGGACTTTGTGAAGTGCGATCCAGCCCCACATGGGGAGGCAAAACAGGGGGACTAGGTGGGGAGAGAAAGAGAGCAAGCTATTTCTAATCTATCCTTTTAATCCTTATAAGTGCCAACGTAACAATAGGCTTAATGGCAATAACTTCTGTGAAAATTGGAAGTTAAGGTCAAAGTTGTCTTATCTTAAGTTAAGACTACAAAATGACAACAAAAGTTCAGAAGCAATGTGTCCATGACCGAACAGTTAACTTTGTGAGCTGGAATGTTAAAGGTCTGAAACACGAATTAAAGAGAAAGAGAGTATTCTTTCACCTAACGGGTTTAAATGCTAAAATATTATTTTCACATGACACCCACTTATTAAGCAAGGATCAGTTTCAGCTGCACAGAGACTGGACTGGCCAAATATTCCATTCCAACTATACAAAGAAAACGAGAGGTGTGGACATTCTTATACAAAGAACAATCTCATTTGTAGTATCAGATGTAGTATCTTGATCCTGAAAGGGGATATGTGATTGTCATGGGTAATTTATTTAACTGAAAAGTGATTTTGATAAATATCTATGCACCCAATGTAGATAATAGGGTCTTCATCCAAAATGTATTTGCATCCATTCCCAATGTGAATATAATGGCTGGGGACTTTAATTATGTTTTAAATCCAGACCTAGATAGGTCTCCTGCCACGGGGCGATGACAATTGCACAGTTTGTAACTGATCATAACTTATCAGGCCCATGGAGATTTCTAAACCCAAATGCAAGAGCATATTCTTTCTACTCACCAGTGTATCACTGCTACTCAAGAATTGATTTTTTCTTTGTAGATGATTTCTTGCCTACAATTAAATCTTTTAAGTACAACGCTATTGTTATCTCCAACCTTGCCCCTTTGATCATGGAGCTAAAATCATTATGCCCCACATACTCATCTCATAGCTGCCATCATAACCCACTTTTATTAGCAGACAAGAACTGTACAGAATTTATATCCCAGCAAATTGATATATTTTTAGAGACATATACAACCTCAGATGTTTCTGCATGAATACTCCGGGAAAACTCTGAAGTCTTTCTTAAAAGGCCAGATTATCTCATATATTTCCCACAGAAGTAAATTAGAAACCAAAAAGGTGTCAGAGCTAACCAGTGAAATTACTACAGTAGAATAGATCAAGAACATGTCAGGTGTCCAAATGAGGCACTTCATAGAAAAAGACAGGCTCTGCATTCAGAACTCAACCTCTTGACAACTAAAGGAATGTTTTGTTAACATTTCCTCGATAGTCACAAAGTTACTACCACTATAGTGTTATGAGCTGATCTAAGCCTTGATCCTTCCGGAGAAGGATTTAGTAGTCATAGTAGACTCTACGCTATCAACTTCCTGACAGTGTTCAGAATCCAATAAGAAAGCAAACAGAATGTGAGGTTATATAATGCCTCGATGTGTAGAGTACAAGTCCAAGGAGAAGGTTATACTCAAGCTTTATAATGCATTGGTGAGGTCTCATCCTGAGTACTGGGTGCAGTTTTGTTCTCTGGGCTACCAAAAGGACATTCAGGGCTAAAGGGGATGAATTATGAACAAAAATTAAAAGAGCTGAGCCTTTTCAGCTTAAGCAAAAAAAGATTAAGAGGTGACATGATTGAAGTGTTTAAAATTGTGAAGGGAATTAGTACAGTGGATCGAGACTGTCATTTTAAAATGAGTTTATCAAGAACACAGCGACACATTTGAAAACTTGTGAAGGGTAAATTTCGCACAAGCATTAGCCAGTTTTTCTTTATACAAACAACCATAGACACTTGAAATAAGCTACCAAGTAGATTGGTAGACAGTAAGACTTTAGGGACTTTCAAAACTAAACTTGATGTTTTTTTGTGGATAGGACCAGCATACTTTGTTGGGCTGAATGGCCCGTTCTCATCTAGATTGTTCTAATGTTCTGATGTTCTAATATTCTAAGACTGAGCAGCAGCCACCTACTCATGCCAACCAAGAAATAGGCAAGCCTTTATCTATTGTGCTCAGTCACTGATCTCTTTCTCGATTATATACATGATCAATAGCGCTAGGCCCCTTATCTTTTTGTCCATCATATGTAATATGATCCCTAATCAGTGTTACATCACTACAGTATATGAATTTGTGTGAAAGACCAAAAGGATCTGCGCCCAGTCTTTGATTTTATTTGTAAGGCCGTGAATGACAATCACAGAGGGGGCTAAGTCCCTGATACCTACAAGCCCTAAACATGCCCCTGGACTGACAGAGTTATGCTTAAACTTAATAGGTTCAGTACAAGCTACTCAATTCCAATATACATATGAATCTATGGACATTGAAAGTGGACCCCCACCACTGACCTCTGAAATGATTTCCATTTACATGGACATCTGGGGATACGCCACTACCCTGCTCTACAAAATTCTTTGCATATACATTTGCATCTATCTGTAGACTTTAAAGAAGGACCATATACAACTGATGAAAAACATGAAAATAAATACTTGAATGAACAATGTAAACAAATGAAAATCGTAAACATCTAATGATAATAATATATACTCACATTTCACATTATTTATACTGACTACCAATTTCAATTCAAAAGAATCCACTTTCCTATAAAACTGTACTTTGCAATGAACATCAACAAAAGCCAATTGATTTCATGTGGGAATGTTTTACTCATGGACAATTGTGTATAGTATGTTCTAGAATAAGTAGCTCCAGTGAACTAATAATATTTTATTTATTATTATCTATTATTTGACTGCCACATTTATTCATAGCAATTTGCAAGTTAAGAAATACAATTGCTTACATTTCTTTTGTTTTTCCAATTGGAACACAAGTAACTTGCTCATTGCCACACAGTGTTACTAGCAGGATTTTAACCCATAACCCACAACCTCCTGGGTCTTAAGCCTTAACCACTGCATCACACTCCCTACCAAAAATATTAGCTCTTAGTAATAAAAATAAAAAAAAAGAAAACCTACAAATATTGTACACAAAAAAGTAATTATTAGCTACATAGTACTTCTGATACACCCAATTAACCGATGGTGCTATAACTGAAGCTTATTTTCTTATGCAATTTCCTGGGAAAAGCCAAGTAACACAGCTAGTGAATATTTATGTGCATGCATGAATTTGTAGCTACAGCTTTTTGCTATTTGACCATAATTTTATTGATTACAAATTAATATCAGCAATCAAGTAGGCAAAATGAAATATTTATTTTTAAATATTTTAGCAAAGGTTGATTATAACACAAAGCAATTCTTATTAGTAGATAAATAGGTAGATTGATAGATAATATTGATTTGTCCCCAAAGCAAGTTAAACTTGAAAATGTATATGAATTTAAAATAGTTTACTTATACAAAGATTTGTTTTTCACGTTAATGTTGCAAATATTCACACAACTCCATCTGACTTTACAATATTACTGTTTTATAATATGCTTTGATAAATATGTAGACTGATGCATGGGTATTCTTTTTATCATCACCTGTTGCAAAGGCAGGCATGGTGGATTTGTGGCCAAAGCACATGTCTTCAATCAAATAGTTACTCACTGTCTGACTGTGTGACTCTGTGTGGACAATTGTGCTAAAGAATGGTACTTTAAAAGCACCTTAGCCTAGTGTTCACTATAAAAATGGGAGACAAAGTCAGAGAGGCGAGATTGCGCTGGTTTGGTCATGTGCAGAGGAGAGATGCTGAGTATATTGGGAGAAGGATGTTAAAGATAGAGCTGCCAGGAAAAAGGAAAAGAGGAAGGCCTAAGAGAAGGTTTATGGGTGTGCTGAGAGAGGACATGCAGGTAATCGGTGTGACAGAGCAAGATGACGAGGACAGGAAGAGATGAAACAAGATGATTCACTGTGGCAACCCCTAACGGGAGCAGATGAAAGAAGAAGAATATCTAAAATAAAAGGTGCTATATAAAAGAAGGTTGCTTTTGAAAAACAATGCCAGCACATTGTAAGGTACACTTGTGCACACTGATTCACAATAAGCTAATTCAGAATTACACCTTGGGGTGTAGAAGAGTACATTTATTTTACTAGATTCACAACCTTGTATATATTGTGTGTATATTTTTCATTTCCGTGTGTGTGTCTTTTGTTGGCACTGTATTACTCTCAAATGATAGGCAAGTAAGAATTTCATTGTACTCAGTACAAATAACACTAAACTTGTCTTGATTTATTTATAGAAATACAGGAAAGGGTCAAAATGCATCATTCATTTTGGTTTGTGCCCATTGTTGTATGAGGTAAGTTCCAGCATCGTCCATTCTGGTAAGTGACATGGGGATGGATGGATTATCATGATTCATGTGGCACTGGGCGGAGTGGTGGCTCTGAGGCTAAGGATCTGTGCTGGTATCCCGAAGGTTTCTGGTTCGAATCCCCGTCACTGCCAAAGGAGATCCTACTCTGCTGGGCCCTTGAGCAAGGCCCTTAACCTGTAATTGCTCCAGGGGCACTGTACAATGGCTGACCCTGCGATCTGACCCCAAGGGGTATGTGAAAACTAACAAATTCCTAATACAAGAAATTGTATAAGGTGAAATAAAGAACAAAAAAAAATGTTGGAAAACATTGGGAAAGTGAATAAAACCAATTCTATTAAGGATACATCAGATACTTTTAATAATAATAATAATGTTGTTTAGAAAAAAATAATTAGGTCAGTGTTTTTGATGCCTCATTATAGCGAGACCCATAAAGTGCCATTAAAGAATCATTATTTTTAAGTGTTGGTTGGTTCCAGCATGGTGCAAAATGCTGGCAAGTGTATATTTTCTGCCTCCCTATGACCCTGTAATTGAAAAGGTACTTTCAGAATTGAGTGATGGATTATAAAATACTGATATATTTGTCCTTTTAAAAAAAACATTCTACAGTGAAACCTAAGTAAGTATGGTATGTAGTGGGAATCGGAATAGAATAGTATAGTTTACAGTTATTTCCTTTAAAGTTTAGAACAGGTTTGGCACGGCAGTCGGATTGGTATATTGTAATTGCTACCCTCTTTCATCTGCTGACTGCACGTGAAAAATACTCTAGATGCATATGCACAGTTGCTGAAAACCCGCTTGAGTACACATGCTCTGGGACATGTGCAGCCAGCCTACATGTGCCGATTCACGTGAGACGAAGAGCGCAGGCTCGTGGATGGCAGCATGCAGTGGTTCTCTGTCAAGGGAGCGATCCATTATTATCTTATGAAGACGGTGGCGCGGTCCAACTCAAGCATCAGCGCTAAGTTGATGATTTAAGTGTACCATAGTCAGAAGACGCATAAAGTATTTCGAAGACATAAAAAAATCCTTGGACAGCTGATTGTCTTCGCTTCTTATCAACCAAAAAGGTTACAAAGATTTTGTCGAAACACGCATCATATACACACTCTTTACGAAAAAACCCAAATACTAATTCATTTTTACTTTTCAAAGTGATAATAATTATAATAAATTGATGTTTACTGTCTTAACTTGCTTTCTTCCTTCTGTAGACCTCAAATACAATTTCTATAGCTTGGAGTTGCATTTTATAAATAGCAGGGGAAGTTAGAGATACATATATTAAAAAAAATAAATGCACAAACGTTCGTCATAAGTTATTTTCTCTGAAATAATAAGTACATTTTATACACTTACTTTGACAGAAAATCTACAATGTAGCTTGCGATTCTTACAGTTTTATTTATAATATTATGTAAAAATCCCCCTCTTTTGTGTATGGTACAAGCCCTGTAGTCCCGCCCCTTTCATTCAATGGTCAGGACGATCGTGTTTATCTTGTTTAAACTACAGAGGGGGTCGAGCTCTGTAAGGATGTCAGTTTGGCATGGAGAACAACTTCAGCAAAGTCTTTGCAACTTAATTCGTAGATGGTGCCGCGTGTGACACGCCAACCAAACAGCGCATAAAGTGATGAGGAAAGAAACACCTAATGATTTGAAACGTTCACGTTTAACGAACGGAAAGCAATGGATACGGGTGACGGGGAGAGGAGACGGACAAAAAGCCTCCGCGCATGCCGAAGAAATGGAGTCCAAAATACGAAGATGAAAAGCGAAGTGGGGGAAAAAGTTTTGAAAACGGTGGCCACGGAGGATATGAAGGTTTCTGTGCAGAAAAGCTGTTTTCCTGACGGTGTAACAAAGACCGATGCAGCTGGGCGGAGGCTGGGCCCACGCTATAGTCTGCTGCGGGAGGTGGGAAGGGGTAGCTATGGCGTGGTATATGAGGCCGTAGCCCGCAAGTCTGGAGCCAAGGTAGCAGTAAAGAAAATACGCTGTGACGCCCCCGAAAACGTGGAACTAGCGCTGGCAGAATTTTGGGCCCTGGCGAGTCTGGAACGGCGACACGAAAACGTGGTGCAGCTGGAGGAGTGCGTTCTGCAGAAAAACGGAATGGCCCAGAAAATGAGCCACGGAAATAAGCAGTCTGAGCAGTATCTACGGCTTGTGGAGACGTCTCTGAAAGGTAACGTTAGGGGCGACGATGGCCTACATCCGAGTTGCCTTACCGGTGTGAACCAACGTGACCAGTTAATAGATTAAGTTGTAAACTTTCCACCATGTTAAGTTAACAAGTTGCTACATGATCGTATTCGTTTCCAGCCTCGACGCCATTGGAGAACTTCAGTTTTTTGTTTGTTTAATTAATCGTTATCTGGGGAGGTTTGGTAATAAAGGCCTACGATTCGAGTCTGGCCTAGGGAAGAGGGGTGCAGCGTCGTCGGCGTCATTTTAATTTAAGAATGTTTCGACGCTTACGTAATTTCAAGGTTCGCCGAGTGATAAGGGGTGTTCTTTCATCACAATTTATTTTACATTCTTTTTATAAAAGCGTAACAGAAGTGTGCCGGGGGGAAGGGGGTCACAAGAATTCTGAAAGGGCCTCAAAGTAAAACGCGAGACGTTGTTTGTCTTTGAAGTGTCAAATGTTTACTATCGACAATAATATCTCGGAAAAGCAGTGTTATTTGACATTTGTGCCAACTCTTCCTTTTCACTTTATTCAATAGTGAAACTTATTTATTGATATGTTTCACGCATGCGTGTCTGGAGCTGTGTGTTTTAGCACGTTAGTTGTGCGAGAACACCTCCCTCAGTAGGAGGTCACGGTGGATTACGTTTCCATGCGTTAATGGTTTGATTCCAGTCATTTTGACAGAAAAAGTAGTGCCTCCCCGGAAGTACAGTTGAGGCTTGGTTAACGTTCAAGTGTATCGTTGATATTCGAGTCGTTGTGTACGCAAATCCCGTGGTGCCTTTTATGTGCGTATTTGAACTGTTCCTACAAGTCTTTACTGGTTAGATAAGGATCACGTTGGGGTAATCTGAATACCAATGTCAGTGTTTTCACTTTTCAGGGTGTCTTATAAATTACATCCAAACATTTACATTAACTGTCGGTCTTCGAAAACTAAATACATTTGTTCCATATCTTACAAGTCTGAGTTCATGGATCTGCCACAGCGCATGTCATCAGTTGCCCGTGGGAGCAGTTTGGAATGTTTTCCTCAAGAATTGACTTGAGAGCCTTTCCTGTCTGGAAGACACTAGAATAATTATTTATGTAGATGCACCGCTTCAGGTGTGTGCACGTATGTGTATGCGCGTGGGTAGATGTGGGACTGTCTTCATTACCTAGTGCTCCTAGCCCACAGTGGCAAGGGAAGCCACAGTGAAGCAAAAGAAGATAGTTACTGTGGAAACGAGAACTACTGAGTGGGCCATAAAATCCCCGCGGGAGTGTACCAGTCCCTGATGTGACTATCCCAGTCAATTAAGTGAACCTGCCTTTTCTCTCTGTAGGAAATTAAGCTGATTTTTTTTTAATGGGGGGATGGGTGTATTGTTAGCTGCAGGCAATTACTACCACTCCTTTGTGCATTGTGCTATATTTGTTATGAAAAGTGCAAATGTAACCTCTCGGAACAGGTTTATTTCCTAAAGTAACTATTGTTAGGTCACCAGAAGCTTGCAAGTATGTATTTGTCAATATTGTTTCTTGGTCGATGCATGTACCTATGTTCTTTTCAAATAAGTATCTGCACGTTTGCTGACCTCTGGTTAAAAGTCAGCATTCAAATTAAATCCAACTGTTTTTAGAACCTGATCATCTCACTTAGTCAATTGCAGAATCCTGTTTTGGTAGAAGTAGGTGCACGGAGCTAAAGGACTCAGGACTTAGTGCTAGTTCATCACAGAACACACTTTATCATTTATGTTTGGTTCAGAGTTGTTGGTCCCCCTTACCTCTTTAAAACTGCACAGACATTGAAGTAACACATACATTCAATGCAAGCAGGGATCAGCTTGGGTATTGCATAGTATTTATGCCTGTGATAAAATTCAGTGGCTTTTCAGTATCAGTAATTCCCATGCTTTGCTTTGTTTATTTCATTTTTTAAGTTGGCCCCAGGGTTGGTAGGGGTATGTGTGTATATATCTTTGCCCTATGATAGACTAGTCCCTTCACCAGGGATTGTTCCTGTCTTGCACCTGATGCTTGCTGGGATAAGCTTTAGTTCCCCCAAGACCCTGCTCGGGATAAAGTGGGTTTAGATAATTGAGAGATGGATGGTATTCATTCATGTCATAATTTAATGCTGTTTCACTGTTGACAATTTGCACATTAAAGCGTTATGAATGCTTTCATTTATTTGCCCGCATAATATCTTGTGACATGGCCTTGCTTCATTAGACCATTTTATTGTCATAAGCATGATTATTTCTGTGTTGGTCTTTATTTTAATAGTGTCAGTGATTGTTTTGTAAAGTTCCTTAAAACATAATATTCAAATAAGTTTTCAGTGTATTATATACAGAAAATATTTGCCCAGTGATATCTGACCAAGTGTTATACCCATACCCATAAATAAACAATACAATGCTAGCAAATACCATTTCACAAAAGTTCATCAAATGTGAGCAAATGCATGATTGTGAAGTGGTTAGCAATGTTGCTGCCTGGGTCCTGTGTTTGAAACCCACAGGGAATTCTTGACTGAATGGAGTTTGCCCATTCTTCCTTTGTCTGATTGGATTGTTCTTTGGGTCCTCTGGTTATCCTTCCACTTGTTAATTCCCGATTTGGTTCTTTGATGGAGTGGCAACCTGCCCAGGGCCCGTCCTGTCTCGTATCCAGTGCAGCTGAGAGATGTTCTACCCAGACCCTTGTGAACTGGATAATTAAGCAGGTTTAAAACTTTAACAAGATCTTTATTTAGGCATGTGCATTTAAATTTTACCAATATAGGATATGTAAAGTTTACTTAAAGTAAAATTTTAAGATGCTGTGACATTAGTGTATAAACGTGTTGGTGCTTGGTGACAAATATAGTGTGGCCTCTAGTGTTAGGACAGATTTCATTAAATGTAGTCTGATCACATTACTTGCCTGTTTGCATTTTGCCTTTATAAGCAATTTCTTTTTCAATTTTATTGCTTTTAATAGATTTTAATTTTGTAAATTGTTCTGGCCTTCTTGACCTGTTAGGAGTCTAGTTATATAAAGTGTTTATGAAGGAATAGTTAATTCGTCATTCACATGCTTTGAAGCCCAGTTGCTAAAGTATTAAACAGTAAATCAAAAAGGTGACTGACTGTTCAGTCCTTTCCCGTGGCTCTTTGTGTGACTATGAACAAGTTTCTCATGTGATTGTGCTCCACTTGATTTGTTCTGTGGACCATTTCCGTTTAAATGATTGTATTCAAGTTTATGTAATCCTGATCATGACGTGTACAGATTAGGGTGAATTTATTTGTATGTGGTAATCAACATGCAACATTTCACCACTCTCCAGTGTCATGTTTAGCAACAACTATACCTTGAAATGTCCATCTTGGTTAACAGAAAAATCTCATAACATACGTATACCATTACATTCCAAATTTACTTCTCTATTCTTTTGAACACTGAAGTAGGATGTACTAAATCAGTTATATAAAGAAAAAAAGCATGATGTATTCTTAAGTAAAATGTAATTGAGCTTCGAAGGTGATGCACTAATAAAACAAACAGCGAAGAATTAACTAGGTACAATACAAGTCAGAAAAGGGTACATTAGATAGTGTAGTTTTTCATAGATTATTGAGCAAACTCTAATTTTTAACTTTTGTTCCTTCCAGAGAGTCAGACTGGCATATATTCATAACACTTAAATGTGTAGTACTGACGAGGCACCTTTCTGCGTGGCATGCTTATGATGAAGCATGTTCGGTTTATTTATTTATTTTTTTAAAATATATAAAAACAACACATTGTCTAATTGAACTGTGCACAGTTAGGAGAAAAGAATATGACATACCAAAGGGTTTAAATTATTTTAAGTCTGTTTATATTTTTCAAATAGATATGGCTATGTGTAATATTGCTTTAACTTAAAATTAATTTTTACATTAAACTTATTCTACTCTTGTTTCTCCCTTCGTTTTAGGGGAACGAGTTTTGGGCTACCCAGAAGAACCGTGTTACCTGTGGTTTGTCATGGAGTTCTGCGAAGGAGGGGATCTAAATCAGTTTATTTTATCTAGGAGACCAGATCCAGTGACCAACACTAGTTTCATGTTACAGCTCACAAGTGCTGTTGCTTTCCTGCACAAGAACAATATTGTTCACAGAGACCTGAAGCCAGACAATATTCTTATCTCTGAGAAGTCAGGGTTTCCTGTTCTTAAAGTTGCAGACTTTGGACTTAGTAAAGTTTGTGCAGGGTTTGGTGGTAGAGGCAAAGAAGGTGAAAATGGTAACAAAAATGTTAATGTGAACAAATTTTGGTTGTCATCAGCTTGTGGCTCTGATTTTTATATGGCTCCAGAAGTGTGGGAAGGCCACTACACTGCTAAAGCGGACATCTTTGCTCTTGGCATTATAATATGGGCCATGATAGAAAGAATAACTTTCATTGATGCTGAGTCAAAAAGGGAGCTCCTTGGCACATACATTAGACAAGGTACAGAGATTGTGCCAGTTGGAGAAGCGCTGCTAGAAAACCCAAAGATGGTACTGCACATCCCTCAGAAACGGAGGACTTCCATGTCAGATGGGATTAAACAGCTACTGAAGGACATGTTGGCTGTCAATCCTCAAGATCGACCAGATGCCTTTGAGCTGGAGACGCGAATGGACCAGATTACGTGTGCTGCTTGAATTCAGATGCTGAATGAGAAGACTTTAAACTTAATTCAGGTAGTCATTTATTGTGTTTACACAAGTCCTTTTTCATTTTAAACTAAAGACCCTATTTTTCCCAACAACACAGCACATACACTAAGCAGAAAGATAATGATTAATTTCTGTGTTCCTATACTTGTTTTGTTCTTTGTAACATTTTATAAGGAATATTGAAATTATGAGCTATATAAATAAAATGAATGTTTGTTTAAAAGTTTTCCCAATGTGTTTTTTAGCTCAATGATGTATTAACTGAGTGACCTGAAAGCACAGCAAGTTAATTGCCAGACTTAGTATCTTGTTTTAATTGTATTTTTTGAAAAGTAAGATTAAAATATACAGAATCATTATATAGAACGAGAATCTAGCATAGATGTGTAAAAACATAATGTATTGCATTTATTGTGGTAAAGACCACTTTTGGTAAGTTGATATGTTAAATTAATATAAGTACTTGCCTAGTTAAGATGAAATTCTGCAGTTTGTGTACAGAACACCTAGTTCAATAGACAATGGAAGGTTCTACTTCATCCTTTAAAATCTATCTTTGAAAGGAGATACTCTGTCTTAGTTCTGCCTTGTAGTTGGCCAGCAATTTGTGCAGACAGTTTCAAACCATAACATCAACCCCTTAAATGCACTGTTTAGAGAATATAATGTAAAAGAGTAAATTATGTACAGAACATAATTGAAGGTTAACGTAAGAAGCTCATAGTTTTTTTTTTTTTTTTTTTTGCACGTGGGACCTACCTTGCCAACTTAGCTGTTTGAATTTGGGGAACCTGAAGAGATGTGGCTAAAGATGTGTTTTAGTATTTATAAGGGTTTTTTTTAACTGCAGGTTCTTATGGATAATCCCATTTCTGTCAAGGACTGTTCAAGTTTCACATTAATTTAAATGCCAAAGTATTCATATTCATCTTTTAAACAACAATGCATAAATCTTAAAAGATTTAATGGGCTGCAGACCCACTGTAAGAAAAACCGTTAAATACCACAAGCAAGTGCAGGTGCGTACAGCATCCAGAAATTTTCATCTTCTAATATTTGATCATTAGATTTTTGCTAGTTTGAGGAGTATTCACAGGGAGAATTGACAATTCAATCAGACAGGGATATGTTTTTGATGAATGTCGTAATTCACTATGCCATTGGTACAAAACATTTCTGTAATAAGTTTAAGCAAGTTTGGCCCTGGAAATTTGACACACATTTGAAGAGAACAGTGCTGTTGTACATGTGGTACTTTGGGAATTAAAAGTAAACATGACAATTTTGTACCATTCAGGTTTCACTTTTATGAAGAGTGAGTTTTAAAACACAATTACAAAGGCTGATTTACACAAACCTTTTACCATATTTGAAGACCTCCAACTTAATTTTATGATTCACCATTCACTTAATGAGAATTGACAGCATGCGTGTACCTCACTGCTTTCATTTGCAGATTGTCTAGTATAACGCTGGACCCAGCTGTTATAAATAGGAAAGCAGTTACTACATTTATTTAACCTATAAAGTCCCTCCACCATTCAAAGTGGTAGATACCACATGGACTAATTTTTGAAATGCCAGTCTCTAGTTAATGTCTTGAATAAGTAGCAATATTGTATTGATTTCCAATTGATGGCCTGTGATGGATAACAGCTTGTGAAAACAAGTAATTTTGATTTCTGGAAACTTTTAAGGGGAGATTTAACTTTTTGAGTTTTATTTCTAAGCCATAATTGTGCTTTGGGAAGACTAATGCCTCCAAAGCAAAACTTCAGACACAAAAGCAGTTGGATATGTGGGTGATTGCTATGTAATTTTACGCATTTCAGAAAGTTTCCATCAGCAAATTTGTGAACTTGTGAAGTTCCTTTTTGTATGCAGAGAAAAATCCTTGAGTTCTGCTTAATTTGTCACCCTGTTATATATGCATGTCCATCCTTTACGCCGATTTCCTACTTTATCTTCGTATTGCCCCAAGAAAGTTTCACAATTCGATTTGATTAAAAACACAAGTGTGCTTGTAGAAGTAAACTTTATATTAAAGAATACTGTAATTTATTTAAAAAGAAATGAAGAGGGGTAGAATGGTCATCTTTGTTTTCAGATAGTGCTGTTACATTTTCTGATTAATGTGCGATTATTAGCAGAGGTTGGTTTTCTTGCTTTTACCAGGGACTTTGTGGCGGGATAATTGTCCTGTAAACAACATAGATATAAGTATAATTTTAAAAAAATTCTTTTACTTACCAGTGTCACTCCATCATGACCAGAACTACACAGTTTTAACTGGATCAGCATTTGCTTCAGCATAAACTGCACACCAGTGAACTATCAATGGTTGAGTGTCTTGCTCCTGATTTTAATATTGTAATTATTTTTATATATAAGAGAGGGAGAGGGGGAGAGAGAGAGAGTATTTGTTTTGTCTTGGGTCCTGTAATCAATGTTTAAAATCCCCCCGATCAACCGAGGACCGTTTCTGATGTGGTATACATGTGCCTCATGCTCAATGCTGAAAATCATGGGCACGGATGCCAATTACAGATCTAATTTGTAGATTCTCGTCAATGGTGTCTGAAAAGGTCCGTCCAGCTCTTTATTCGCTCTCTAGGCATTCCAAAGTCTTGTAGATGGCGCCTTTGTGGCAGTTCTGAATTGGATGATAATGAGTAAATGCATGTGTATACCCTTAAGTGTGCCCTGTGATGAAATGGTGCAGAAATACATGGTTGTTTTCTGGGGGACTTGTATGTTGTCCGTAAATTACATTAAAGATTAGACTTGTTTGATGGATGAAATCTCAAATATGCAAATTCTGGAGGTGGGAAATAAATTCAGTAGTGATTTTTGTTAAATCGCTACTGAATTATTGGAAGTCATACATGACTGGATTTTCCTAGATGAAAGGCCTTCGTTTTACTCAAGTTTTTTAAGGTTATGTGGTTTTAGTATTTTAGTACTACTTCAGTCTCTCCAACCCCCCATTTCATCAGATATCCCTTTCTAGTTGAGTTGGGAAGTGCATCCGTTATAGGCTTACATCTAGATGGGTTGCAGAGAAAAGCCAAGCAAAATGACACCTTTTATTAGCTAACTAAAAAGATTACAATATGCAAGCTTTCGAGGCAGCTCAGTCCCGTTCTTCAGGCAAGCTTGTAATCTTTTTAGTTAGCCAATACAAGGTGTCATTTTGCTTGGCTTTTCTTTACATTCATAATGGCTAACACAGTACAACACCCTAGTATCTAGATGGGTTAACATTCTCTCGGATATTTGGAGACATCCTCTTAATATAGATATTCTTTTGTATGTTTTTATCTGAGCTCAAGTGGTTGAACTCTTTTTCTGATTCTGGGGTTATGTTGCATCTCACAGCACTAAACACTTTATTGCATGGGTCTCTCTTCAGCTTTACATCACTAAAATATGCAGGATATTTCTGGTGCTCTGGCCACATTTCCTGGAATTAATAATAATCTTGAGATTGGAGGAACACTATAGACCAGGCGTCATTAATTCAAATCTATATATATAATTCACTGAGACCATGGCAAGCAAGATGCACACAAGACAGAGCCACGCCCGCCAACTCACAGAGCCCCACCCACCAACAATTTACTAAGCAGCCGACCATGGCACACAGGACAGAGACCATGGGATATGCACGACAGAGCCCCGCCCGCCAACTCTAACCTTCCTCCCGCGTCATGGGATACGCACGACAGAGCCCCGCCTGCCAACTCTAACCCTCCTCCCGAGTCTACCCTCTTTCTCGAGGCACGCAACACCTCACCAAACACCGCCTCAGTCGCTTTTGTCTATGCTACAGTCCACATTCACCTCTGAGCCACATTGACTTTTCATTGTTCTTTTCGGTTCCAGCTGCTTTTCTATATATAATCCACCAAGTCGTCCAACCATGGGATACACACGCATGTAAGACAGAGCCCCGCCCGCCAACTCTAACTAACCCTCCTCCCGCATCATGGGATACGCACGACAGGACCGCGCCCGCCAACTCTAACCCTCCTCCTGCGTCCACCCTCGCTCTCGAGGCGTGAGCAGGCAGTGCGCATGGGGTACGCACGACAGAGCGTTGTTCTTAGTCACAGGCATAGTCATACAGTCTGCTCAACAATACGCTGACTACATGAATACTTCCGGAGTTTATGGTGGCGAGGCAGAAATTGTGGCAATGTCCCAAATGCTTCCAGCTGCTATCACCATTCACTTCCGAGATATCCTTGACCCCATCAGGTTCAAATTTTCCTTTTACTTTTACACGCAGACAATTTCCTGTTAGATTGGCCTTTGCAATGACAATTAATAAGGCACAGGGACAAACTTTCAAATACAGATACAGGCATTTCAGTCACGGACAACTGTATGTTGCTCTCTCCAGAGTTCCATCTTTTCATTCACTTAGTCGTATCCTCGAACCCACCACATTTGGACAACTGTGTCTTTCAGGAAGTGTTCACCCATCAATAAATAATAATGTGGCTCATGCTACGCCGCAGGTTGGCTAGTATGGTTGTATTGTTTAACTGTGTGACGTTGTTTGTTTTGCCATTTTGTACAGTTGTCAAATTTCATTATTTTGTTGAATTGCTGTTTGTTGTAGTGGTGTAATCAGTGGGGTATGTTTATTTCCTCCCCTCCCCCACTACTGAAGTTGAAACAATTGAGTACACATTCAATTTGAAGAAAAGCATAAAAAAGGTACATTATTCATGCTTGGCATTTTCCTTTAGTATAGTCTGTTCTGGATATATCCAGTCAGTTTTGAAAATGTTTATAGCCAGGACATCATCTTTTTCACGTGGGAAATTAGGATGCAGACAAAATGGTATGAGTGCTTGGACATTTTGACCTGTCGTTCATAAATGAGAAGTTAAATTTTCAAAAATGAATGGTTTACTTAGATTTTTTTAAATGTTCATTTTGTAGTACTTGATGATACGATTTTTAGTAGTCTTTCTGTTTATCTGTATTAAAAATAAATAAATAAATAAATAAGGGCAGGTTTGTGCTCGGATGTTTCTGTCCTGGCCTCATTTTTGTAGCAGAATGCCGTAGATTACAGTTATGTAACAGCTCCCAGCCCTGCAGGGAAATCAATCATCTGTCAAGCACAGGAGATTATTAAGGGTCAGATGGATGTAGACTGGAACAGCAGTGCCCTAAAGGGCTTTTTCTTTCTCTGTATATATACATAACTAAGCAGTTTTATTCATATTTTTTTGCCTGTGCACACAAACAAGCAGATTATGTACTTGAAAGACTGTGAAAGTGAATGGAATATTTTAAGCATCCTTTTATGACTTCTATTATCTGTTTGAGTAATTGTTTTATTAGTCTAGGAACATTACCATCTCACAGCTCAACAAAGTAGTACATATGTTAACACGCTACACCATTTTATGAGATGTTGGGAAAATCTGTTCCTGCCTTGCACCCTAGGGCTTGCTGGGATAGACTTCAGCTTTTCTGTGACCCTGCTCAGGATATGTGGGTTGGAATATAGCTGCTCGGCTATAAGGAATCATTTGTTCAAGCATCCATGTTCTGTTCTTTTCATTATTTTCCAGTCAGACAGATGGTGGGAATGCACAACCATCCCAGCCGTGCCCCTCCACCCCAAATTCCTTCTCTTTAAAATGAGCTTTGGCAGCATATGACGTGAGGTAATGTGCACCCTTGCTAGGAAGGCATTTTTTTTTTTTTTTAATAGGAAAGTGACGACACAAATCTATTGAGCTTCTTATGTAAAAGGCTTAACGGTGTGCATTGTAAGCTTAAACTAGATTTTATTTTATCCCATGTTTGCTTTGCCTTTTTTTTTTTTTCTCTTAGAATAATTTTCTGCCCCTAAACTTCCTTTCCAATTCATAAATGTCACATAATTTTTGATTTTATTGCATTTGAATAATGTTTCAGTTTGTGTTAAAATTGGAATCTGACTGACTCTGGGGGTGTTGCTGTGTCAGGTTTCTGTTACTCTTCCTGTTTTAATTCCTTTAAAATAGCCGGTGAAGCTGTGACAGACTAATTGAATTAGTACCACATATCTTTGGAAAGATCTTAAGACACACTGTATGTTGTTAGTTTCAATCTAATTAAACAGTTTTGTCAAGAAGGTCATCATCATACCCCTACCTCTCCAAAATGACAGTTTTACTATCTCCTAAACTTATTTATTTTTTTACTTTTATGCAAAATTGACCCTTCCTCATAGGTCACAGACCTTAACGCACTTCACTGGTCACTTCACCGTGTACCTTTTTACAGTGCTATGATGTCTGTTTTTGAGATATGAAGACCAAAAATGTACACATTACTCCAGGTGAGTCCTCACTTTTACATTTTATAGCTGAAGCAGAACTTCCCTTGACACGTTATACAGCCTGACGTGTGCAGTACATAACATCACATTATTCTTCATAATCCCTTCTGTACACTGTCTTGATATGGACATTCAAAAATTTACTGACTCTTGGGTTTTTCTCATAGGGTGTCAAGTTTCAAACATGTCATTTAGTATGTTTACTTCCAATATGTAATATTATTCATTTATTTAAAGTGTTTACACACATGAGCTCCTTGGTGTTTTCTGTAATAGGAAATGATAATCTGGCCTGTATAACGGGGAGCTACACTTAAAAATAATTATTTCAAAGGCTGATCCACAGGAACAAAAACACCCAGTCCCCGTATATGAAATGTGTTTGTTCAATATAGGAAGGAAATGATAAATTGGCATACAGAAAAAAACTGGGGAGACGCAACTAAGGGAACCACTATAAAATGAAAGCTGTAAAATCAAACCTGTGAAAGAAAATGACTCACTTAATTTGCTTTTCTTGTATCACAACCTGAACCTTGCATGCCAATGCCTTTTTTTAAGTAAGTTTTGAATGCAGTCAAATTAAGTGTAGATTCACTTTGCTATATACAAGAAAAATACAAGTGATTAAAATAAACATGAAAGCACTCCTGGACAGTTGCAACCCGACAAGTGCAACCCTATAACAGCTTGGTCAGGAGCAAAGAGGGTGGAGACCCATAATGGCACAAGCGCTTTGATTTAAGAGTAAATGGCAGATCAACACACTGCTGTGTGCACCAACAGCATACCTGTGTGCAGATGAAGCAGACTAGCTGCAAGCCAAGATATCAGCGATTTATTAAAGCTGCAAGAGCAAATTGACAACAGCTATGTTATGGTAAATGTGGTACATTGTACTCCCACAATTGTTCTAAATTTTAAGAAAGTTCCAACACTTAGATGCTGGAGTGTAGCTTGGCACATCACACAAATAAGTCTAGGGTTTTCTCTCTCCTTTGCTGGCAGCCTGGTTATAACCTTGCCTTTGCTATTTATGCCTGTGTTATAAGAGGTGCTGGTGCAGGAACACTTACTGAATTTAGAAGTTTACATCATGTGTATGAAATGATCAGGAATGGTATGGAAAGGTTCTGCAACCCACTTTTTCTGATCAGGTACAGTTTGCTTTGCAATTTATAATAATTCATTTGTGCAGTTTTGAATTGTTTTGTTTACGGTTTGCATTTTCACAAGGAGGCTATATTGAAATTGTTTTTTGCTGTGAAAAACGGTGGTTCCGGGTAGGAGTATTGAAACTAAAAGTTTCTTTGAAGAAAATCTTTTAAGTAATTTAGACTGGCTAAACAATTGATTTAGTCTTCCCTGGTACCAGATAGATTTGATTAATCTGACATGATTAAATAATTATTGCATGCATTGGAAACCTACAGTGCTTTTAAATGATGGGTGTAACAGTGTTTATAATTGAAAATGAATGGTAAAATGGATCAATGAAAGGATTACCAAAAGATGAGATATAACCCAGCAGCATTGTTTGAAAGGCAGGATACAATCCCAGCAGATATTTCCGTTAATCACATTGGAAACCTAACTCGTATAAAGTTGATAGAGACTTGAATCTTTGTGTGTGGATATAGATGGCATGCTAACTCCAAAGGTGAAGACCAGTCCACAATTTGAGTCTGTTTTTGTAGCTGTAAGGCAGTAAAACAATTGTGTCATCATGCCTGACTATTCACCTATTGCATTAAATGGAAAACTGACATTTAAGAGCAAACTTGATATTATTGGTTTAGAGGGGTAAATTGGAATCCTCACATACTGTCCAGCTCTAGAGGCAGTGTTATTGAGGAGTTGAACAGGGGACCTCATGTTCTGTTCCAGTGGATTCAGGTGTTTGGTCAGCACCATTTTTTTATTTTAAGTTCGTTTCTGATAACAGGATCTTATTTAATTAAATAATATTTTCATTCTTTCTGAGAAAATTAAACACGATTTCTGGACTAAAGCAGCTGGGAAATCTGGTTTCTTAATTTGCTTATGAGAAAGCAAAAGAACAAATGGTGAATGCCACTGTTTCATGCTAAATTTGTTAAGCAGCCCTAATATAAGCAAGTTAACTAAAAAGAAGCAAAAAAAGAATGTTTGAGCAATTTTCTTCTGCAGCAATATTTGGCTTGTAATCAAGAAATTGGGTTGGAACAAAGCCCTGCAGCCATAGCAGCTCTTCAGGACCCAACTTGATAGCCCCTGGAGTAGAGAAAGATGTCAAGTCAGTTTGACTGTCTTTTGATTTGAAATCGTTTTGTTGGTGGATGCACAGGTTAAAGGCAGAATGTTTTAGCAGTAATAGTGTTAGAAATCTTCTGCCATTGTGTTAGCAATACCCTTAGTAGAAAAGGTAAAAGTGACGTGTAACATATGGATAAACTTTATGACTTGTCTGAGCTCAACAGCCAGAAACCTAACATACTCTGCAAATGTCTTTTAATCAGAAAAGGGAAATCATATATCCGGCAACTTCATCAAACTTGTTCAAGTAGTTTTTCAGGCTTTGCAGTAGTCGGTTACAGTAGAAAAGTAACCAGCCAGGGGTTGGTGTTTGGAAAAGTTGGTACCTATGTTTTCTCTATACATAACAATATATGTAATTTTTATTATTAAGGAATTGACACTTGTTTTGGCCTTGTCTAATTGTAAATTACTTACATTGGCTGTTTTATTGTTTTAAAAAAGATTGGTTTTAGTAATGGTAATTATTAATGTTCAGAATATTCAAAAAACCTTGTGCAGAATCTATAGGGACACAAGTTGGGAATTGGCAGTAAGGTAAGCATAAGCTATACAGTATGTGCAGCACTTCAGTTCCCCTGTACAGACTCTTGAACTGTAATTGTTACATTGTATGGTCCCTACTAAATAATAAATTATGTGGAGGTGCCTCCTCATTATGTCTGTTGTTACAGTGAAAGAACATCATATGAGTCTGTCAGTCCTACTGCTGCGGATGCTGGTTGTGGTAACAGCCACACTGGTGCTGACTGATAAAATATGTAAATTCCACCATTTATTCTTGCAATAACTTAAGTTGTAACAAGTTTTCTTCCTCACTGTTGTTAAAAATAAGGCTAGATAAAGACAATTATGCAAGCAATTTGAAATTGTACTTAACAGACTGTAAATGGGCTGATCTTGTATATAGCTGTTTAGCCTCATATCTTATAGATTGCATGAGCAAAGAGATCCTAATTGAGAAAGCAAGCTAAGCAACACAATGTTTGAACACTAAATGAATCCAGTGCACTTTTTAAAAATTTTAAAGCTAGCTATTGCCTGATGTCCGGAACTTTTATTAAATTTTCCTTTTAGCGCACTGAGAAAAAGTTTGAAAGTGTGCACATTTGACTACTGAGTGCCTTTTAATGTGCAATTGGTGTATTGCTAATATAAATGGATAGCTTACTAAAGTGGTTTGGTAAATAGTTGACTAAAGATGTAGCTGAGAGGTGAGCAGCAGGCTTGTGAGGCATCCATAGGGACAGGGTGATTTCCTCCAATGTAACAACAAATTAGGTCTATTTTATTGGCTGGGGTGTTGACCTGATGTATCCATTTATGTACATACACTAAATGTATTCATTTAAATTTTCTTTTAAGTATCAGAGAAATAATTACTCAACTGAGAGGGGTATCACATTTGCTCCCATACTATTGCAATAAGTGTTCTGTGTGCTTTTACTCTCTGTGTCACTTACTAGTAAACATTACTTAGGTTTCAAAAACCCAACTCGTAATAATGGGTTAAAACAATATATAAATTAGATTTTGTAATTCACCTGCAGATGACACACAGGTACAAACAACTGCATGGTTTGAATTGAACTTGTCATGGATTGTTACTTCCTTATAAAGAGTGGAGCCCGGATAGATGCCTTCTCCCTATGACCCAACACTGTATGTATTAGAAATTGGATGGATTATGGAACAAACAAAAGTAGCGTTGCCTGTTACATTCAGAGTATATATGCACATTTATTCTTGCATCTGAATAGTAAGTTAAGAATGATAGCAAGACCCTACAAGTTAAAACTACTGCAAGTTAGTACTGATTGGTTACATCATGCTCTCACAGAATGCCATGAATCAAGTATTTCTAAACCAATCTTGTTTTGGGATTAAAATAACAAAATAGCCCTTTTTACTCAAACGTGACAGTGTAATTTTTCTACTTTCATTAAGGTAAACTGCGTGGGAGTTTTAACTAATTGATGTGATTGAAGCCATGGCACATTAGTCCATTTACGAAATGTTTGTTAGGCTGATTATTCAAGCTGACTGTATTGTTATTTAACATAGAAAAGATACTAGGCCCAAGTTTCTAAAGAGAGTTACTTTTTGCAAGGAATTCAGAAGTGTTATTAAACTTGCCTCTAAAAGATGACTCCTGCAGTTTCGTGTTATCTTGCGGGAACCACAGTTCTGAGCATCCTTCGTGATAGTGTACATTTTGATTGGTGGAGAGGATTGCAGGAAAAATACCATATTTACGCATGTACCACACGCACATTTTTTCCCGAAAATTAGCCTTAGCAAATCAGGTGTGCGTCATACACAAGGAAATGTTTTTCTGTAATGTTTACTTCTTCTGCTTGGGCTTGCTGGCTCTCTCTCTCTCGCTTACTCTTTCGTCATGCAACAAAAATAGAAGGGCATTTCGCAGAAAACGTGCCTTAAACGCTTCCTATACAATCACAACGCACGTCGTACACAAGGCAAATTTTTTTCTCAATTTTCTTTGTAAAAATTAGGGTGCGCGTCTTACACAAGGGCGCGTGGTACACGAGTAAAAACGGTAACTGGCCAAGTCAATTGTGTAAATGCACTGTAGTGTGTTTTCATGCACACACAAAACCTGGGTAAGTAATCCGTTTTAAGGCAGAAACCTTGTTTCTTATAAACAATTTTACATTTGAGAGTCCACTTAACTACACCAAAAAGATTTAAACATGCTCTTTCACCCTAAATCTGAAAACTAGCATGCAGCCTGTGATGATTTTCTTGTTTTTATAAATACTTTATAGTCATTCAGGTGCTGTGAAGTAAATAACATCCGTGCACTTATAACCCCGTCCTAAGCCATTGAAAATCTGCAATATTAACACTGACCACTGTGCCACCTGATCACACTGCTTCACTACATCTATAGCACATAGCTGGATGAAAAATTAAAATAACATTTTTTCTAAAATTTGATTGTACACAGCACTCTCACTTCTTTGCTGTGCAATTGAGCCCTGTCAAAGAGCACCATACAGAACGTGTGCTTCTTCCCTTACAACTAGTGCTTCTGTGATAAATAATACAGGTATTTTTACTTCAATAAATTGTTAGATTACTTTTAAAAAGTAACCTGAGTAATGCATAAGGATGCTCCGTGTTTTCAATTACCGATATGTATTTACCCCCCTCTTCTCTATAGTGGGGGGAGGAGAACGAAGCTCCTGCATAACCAGATGTGGAAAAGCCTCCTGTGTTAACTGTGGTATTTTTTTTATAGTTAAACTATAGACCATAGGTGTTACTTGTTCATTTTTTATTAACTGTACAGAATTTTATTTTTCTATTGCTCAGTGACGATTTTTTTTTTTTCTTAAAACATAGTTTAAGTAATAAAATATGTGTACCAGTAATGGCGCACTGCAATCGTGCAGTGAATACACTTGAGCGTTCCTAGTTTTCATACTCTGTACGTTTAGCATTCATTTGCTCAGAAGTTGATAGCTTGTTGCTTCCTGAGCAGCTCTTCTTTTCTCCACCCTAGCGGCCCGCTTCTTCTCTTCTTTCATCGGCATCTTTTTTCATTAAAACTGATTAAGTCCATCTTTGTGCTGCGATTGCTTAGTATGTTTTCTTTAATTTTTCACTTAAGCTGGCACTGAAGTCTTCAATCTGCCTCAAGAATGATTTAAGATATGAAGAGGTAGAGAAAGTGACGGCAAAGATAGTAGGGATGAAAACAGTGCCGTACGCATGCGCCTCATGGCTGGCCGCTGCCAAGAGTTGATTCTACAATAAAATAGAGGAATAACCATGGAGGTCAATCATCACCCTGAAAGCGGACAGTAGGCATCACATAGTATATATGTACCAAATTTCAGGTAAATTGGTCAAACGGTTTGCGAGCTACAGGTGATTTAAAATCCTGGACAGACAAACAGCCAGCCATGGTAGCATATTATATATAAAGATTTTTGTAACATTAAATTGAATTTATTTAAAGCATGTAACATTCCATACAATCTAGTCAAATTTAACAAACCTAAATTCAATTCAACCCCCACTTATGAGAAAGAGAGGAAGGCCAACAGCCAGAGTAAAACTTTTCGGAGTAGTAAAGAGAGGAGTTTTTCTCCTCAATATAAGTGCTTATTTGTCATACATTGTTTGTTGTTCTAAGGCATCTTGCCTGTGTTGGTTGATCTGGCATGATGTAGATGTTTCTGTGTGTTGGTGTGAATATGTAGGCTGGCGAGACCATTTCTGTCGGTCGTAGCTAGGCTTTATGTGCCTTTTTATTTTATCAGGAGGCTTATGTTGAAGTGAAGGAAAAAGGAGGTGTAAAATGGCAGTGGCATAATGCAGTTTTGGTCAGTAATAGCATTCACCGAATAAACAGTCAAATACCTCAGTTGATAAGTGGTCACTTTGAAGATAAGCCGAAGACCAGAACTCTGCCAGAAACAGTGATTCCTTGCAGTTCTTGTGAAGGGATATACAGGTGCTGGTCATAAAATTAGAATATCATGACAAAGTTGATTTTATTTCAGTAATTTCATTCAAAAAGTGAAACTTGTATATTAGATTCATTCATTACACACAGACTGATGTATTTCAAATGTTTATTTCTTTTAATGTTGGTAATAATAATAATAATTCTTTGCATTTATATAGCGCTTTTCTCACTACTCAAAGCGCTCAGCAATTGCAGGTTAAGGGCCATGCTGAAGGGCCCAACAGAGCAGAGTCCCTTTTGGCATTTACGGGATTCGAACCGGCAACCTTCCGATTGCCAGTGCATATCCCTAGCCTCAGAGCCACCACTCCATCCATGATGATTATAACTGACAACTAATGAAAGTCCCAAATTCAGTATCTTGGAAAATTAGAATATTGTGAAAAGGTTCAATATTGAAGACACCTGGTGCCACACTCTAATCAGCTAATTAACTCAAAACACCTGCAAAAGCCTTTAAATGGTCTCTCAGTCTAGTTCTGTAGGCTACACATTCATGGGGAAGACTGCTGACTTGACAGTTGTCCAAAAGATGACCATTGACACCTTGCACAAGGAGGGCAAGACACAAATGGTCATTGCTAAAGAGGCTGGCTGTTCACAGAGCTCTGTGTCCAAGCACATTAATAGAGAGGCAAAGGGAAGGACAAGATGTGGTAGAAAAAAGTGTACAAGCAATAGGGATAACCGCACCCTGGAGAGGATTGTGAAACAAAACCCATTCAAAAATGTGGGGGAGATTCAGAAAAAGTGGACTGCAGCTGGAGTCAGTGCTTCAAGAACCACCACGCACAGACGTATGCAAGACATGGGTTTCAGCTGTCGCATTCCTTGTGTCAAGCCACTCTTGAAAGAGAGACAGCATCAGAAGCGTCTCGCCTGGGCTAAATACAAAAAGGACTGGACTGCTGCTGAGTGGTCCAAAGTTATGTTCTCTGATGAAAGTAAATTTTGCATTTCCTTTGGAAATCAAGGTCCCAGAGTCTGGAGGAAGAGAGGAGAGGCACAGAATCCACGTTGCGTGAGGTCCAGCGTAAAGTTTCCACATTCAGTGATGATTTGGGGTGCCATGTCATCTGCTGGTGTTGGTCCATTGTGTTTTCTGAGGTCCAAGGTCAGCGCAGCCATCTACCAGGAAGTTTTAGAGCACTTCATGCTTCCTGCTGCTGACGAACTTTATGGAGATGCAGATTTCATTTTCCAACAGGACCTAGCACCTGCACACAGTGTCAAAGGTACCAGTACCTGGTTTAAGGACCATGGTATCCCAGTTCTTGGTTGGCCAGCAAACTCGCCTGACCTTAACCCCATAGAAAATCTATGGGGTATTGTGAAGAGGAAGATGCAATACGCCAGACCCAACAATTCAGATGAGCTGAAGGCCACTATCAGAGCAACATGGGCTCACATAACACCTGAGCAGTGCCACAGACTGATCGACTCCATGCCACGCCACATTGCTGCAGTAATCCAGGCCAAAGGAGCCCCAGCTACAGGTAGTACTTGTGGCAACCATTGTTTATATCGAGCATGGGCGGACACAAGCAAAGTAATACAAGGGTGTACATGCTGTTATAGGTTTTAGTCATTTTTAATCAATTCACAATTTTTTTGCTGTTATAATACACATTTTTTTCCACTCTAGTATGTCAGCTAGACATTGCTAATTCTTGATGTATAAATATGGATTACCATTTTAATTGTGAGGTACTTGTTCCTTACCAGTGCTTACACAGTATAGAACACATGTAAAATAAATACAGTGCAAGGTCATGAAGTATTTATTAAAGCAAGGCTAACATGCCAAACAAGTTAAAAGTATTATAAATGTTGATGTTAAGCTAAAAAGCCTATAATTTAGTAAGCAGCAATATCTTTTTCTCTCATAGAAAATGTGAGCTGCTCTACTTAAGCTCATTTATTGTCGAAACTTGGACAAGCACCATTCATTTTAATTAAAGGACAAAAAAAGAAAATGGTCTGAATTAAAGTAACTTTTCTTTGTCTGATTGCACAGGATGACTCCCCTTATTACTCCTTTTTCTTTAATATAAAAGCTAATATTCCTGTCTTCTCTGGCAAAGTCTGTTTATAGGAAGTTCACAGTGAAAAAATGTGTGCTGACTTGGTTACTGTGATGTGTTGCATAAAAGAGCACACAAGTAAATTGCCATAAAGCTTAGAAAGCAGATGCTGAAAAAAAAGTTTTATTGACTGGCTAATTTACTGATCACCTATCAAGTCTTTTGTAGTGAAAATCGGCCGATTTTACATTAATGGATAAGTCTGTACATCACTAATAATATGTTACTTTTAAACATGATACCTCCAACAGTGCTCCCGAGATTGTGCTGCTGAGCTTAGCATTGTATGCTTAGCAAATCAATAGAAATTTAGGAATTTGTGTAATGTTGAGACAATTTATTGCCACCAAGAGACTTAATAATGTGGTCATCTGATCATTTGCCTCAGGAAATTACATTGTAGACACTTCTACCGTTTTATACATATAGCTGCTGAAAGCAAATGCTTGTGTAGGCTGACAGAGTAAAATGGATATGCATAGAATAAAAACTCAACTGTTACCTGGTTAAGGGTTTACATGGCAACATACTGTAACTGGGTTACTTGTGGAGAAACCTACATGTGATGACCTTGCTTCCCTAACCAGTATAAGGGTTAACATGGTATTTTAGAAACCATGTTTCTGTGAATAACCCGGTTATTCAAAGCGCATTGTTGTGATGTGAGATTTTGCATTTAACTTGATATTTTGTATGTCTTTATTTGTAATTTAGGCAAAGCAATGTAATTTAGTGAGAAGCATTCATGTTTACAACCCAAGGAATGGATCTCTGAATTTTACGACAGGATTTGGGGGGTGTGCTTTAAACCAGTTTGGCAAGTATTTCTCTGCTGAAGTCTTTCAACCCACCGCAAGAAGGCCATAAACACATATGGTCTTGGGAGTGGCAGGAATTACGATGTTCTACTTCCCCATTGGTCGGAAGTATGGCTGTTTGGAATTGGCTTGTCTCAGAGGCCTTTAAGTACCATGATGTCCTATTGGCTGTAGGGGTTGGACAGAACATCTATAAATGTACGTGTTTAACCTCCTAATCTCTCTCTTGCTAACCTGTGATGAAGAAAACACAATGAAGAGCACAGCTCAGCAGCCATTTTGAGCAGACATGTGGCTGAAAGCTAGGCACCAATGATGCCTTAACTAGACATTTTAAGTAACTACAAGTCTGTGTGCCGCCTGAACTACATATCACCATTTAATCGGGTTGTATGGTTGCCAATATTCAAATATACTTTGCATTTTGTTATTTATGAATATTATCATTAATACATTATTTTATGTGTAACTTCTGCTTGTCTTTTGTACTACATCTAATTGCCCGAGGTTACAGATATAGAAGGGAAGGTGGGGATAAGTTTTATATACAATAATACCTTATAAACAGTGGTAAGTCTGTGAGATTAGGCATTCTAAGGCTTACATATTAATAATACAATAGGGGAAAGTAGAGCAATATATTACTGTACCAAGACAAAACACGCATGTAGATGCACTGACGGTGTTTGTGAAGCTGCTAGTTATTGTACTTCAACCCCTGACCCCCCAAATTCCCTATATAAGAGTAGCCTGCCAATCCCAGAGCAGTAGCCAGCAGATGACTCTTGTGGAGCTCACCAATCCATAATGTCATTACTATATATGATTATATTTGTGGATGAGTGTTGTTGATCTTGTCTGAAATTAATGTTGCGCAGGGAGAAGGCAGTTTTACACAACTCTTCTTGTTAAACATGTTGTTTAATTTGTTCTGTTTTATAAATTATTTTTATTTAAACAAGCAAAGAGCACCATACAAACGTGCTTCAGCTTCAATATTACAACAGATTAATGCCTCTTATGTCAAAAATAACTTAAATACACACACATTATCTTTCTTAATATTAATCTATACATGTGCCTCCAGTTTAAAAGCTGAATTGATGTGTTTGCTGGAAACCTCAGTCAGTTTTTGCCATTAATCGAATGCCATGCGGTCTTGTAATACTATTTTGCTTCCAAAGATGGCCAGTCAAACTTTACAGTAGATACTCTAGATAAGTGCTATGGTTTTCAACATCTAGCCATGACAGCAACCTAAAACTGTTGAGCTCTCTAATTTTGGATTTTCTAGTTTTGAGAGAGGATACAAACAGAAGGTGGATGTCTTTTATAAGGTGGATTGTGTGCATTTATAATGGGATTAATGATTTCTCCCACACTAACACAGAGAAAAAGGTTAGAGACCTTGTTTTGGCTTAATGACTACAGCCACAACATTGTGTGTCTAACCACATTCATTTTTTTATCTGTTGTTATTATTTGTTGCTTGTACTTGACCTTTAAATGGAAATTGTCTTATTTAATTCCTCAGACCAGTCTCTCTGGTAGTTCAGACTGCAGCACTTTGTTATTAAGCAATATAATTGTTTTTTTTTATTGAATTATAGGTGCACATTTTTTTCACCTTTTTTGTCTGAATGGAGCAGTATTGCATAATGAAATTAGTTTGTAAATGTTTGGTTTAGGCATGTCACTAGAACCTATTTTGTCAGTACGAACTCACTACCATAGTTCTGAAAACTTGATGCACTTCACTAACACGATCATTGAACTTCCAATGGCACATTAATTTGTTTGACAATCATGTGCAAAATGTAATATGGAAGTTGCTCAGTGTTGATGATACAGCACTGCATCAACACAGTTGGGGGTGGGGGGGTGGGAAAGCAAAAATCCAGTAGAATTCATGATTGGAAGTGACTTTAGTTTGAGGCAGGAGAAGTTTGGAGTGCGTTTACAAGAGTCATAATTTTTTAAAGAAATAAAGTAAATAGAAAATATTGTCCCATTTATCCCATTATAGAGTTGTGGAGATAAATGGGGCTGATGGTGATTGAAGAAGAGGAGAAGTCCTGCATAGGAGAAAAGGGGCTGGTATTGTGTAGAAAATAAACTGATGTAGATAAATAATGTCATTAGCAAACACACTGTAACTCTTGGCTTTGAGGCAGGTAGGTGCTACAACTGTGAATGGACCATAGGTCCTGCTTGCAATCTTCTTTCATGTTACCGGCAGTTATTTTCTTGTACTTCAAGCTGTAGAGAAAAATAGCCCCAAAGTTAAAAATGTTCCATTCACTGCATGGGCCTCCTGACTGTGCAGCCTGTAAACATCGTTGTTTGTAAGAAGTAAAGATAAAACATGATTCAGTGTTAGAACTCTGGCAAAAAAATAAATATAGAAGTAATAGAGGCTTGAACATGCAGCTCATGTAACATTTCTATTAGTGTTTTTGTGAAAAACGTAAATGTAGATTCAAAAAAGAGAGAGATACTTTATTAATCCCAACACAATGCAGTTTCCTATAATCTTTTTCTGATAGCTAATTAAAAAAAAAAAAAACCCGCTAAATCCAGTCAGTAGGGAAAGCAGAAATAAATCTACAGTGAAATGTTTTACTCATGTACAGTTGTATATAGCATGTTCAAGCAGCTTCAGTGACACAATAATTTTAGCTCCTGGTAAAATATATATGTATATGTAATGAAGAACTAATGACACTATCACAGAGGACCACTGTCTTAGTAAGTGTCCTGGGTGAATCAGGGTAACAAAGCTAATAATTCATTAAATCTTTTTTTTATAGCCGCAGTGACTTAAAGTTGCGTTGCATTGATTATTCTGCCATCTTTCTGGACATCAAAATATTCACATCAACTATAACTGATGAAGCAGTAGTAAATTGAAACAGAAGTACTACTGCCGCAATCTCGTATTGACTGTTCCATATAAACTGTGTGTCCTCTCATATTTTCATGTTGCGATTTACCAGCCAATTCATAGCTGCATGACAGCAATTATTTAATATAAATTAGTTGCTTAAACTGAGAGCAGGCAAGCTTTTATTTTAAACTGTCAATATTTAAGAAAAATCAAGATACAAAGTCAATGGTGATGTTCAACACTGTTACTTGATTTTTATTTGATTTTCCACAAATTCTTCTGTTTTAAGTAAAATCTGCCAAAATCTTTAGCACTCTAAAGCAGGGCTATTCAATTACAAATTCAGTTGGGCCAGATTGTCAAACCAAGAAGGTTAGCTGGGCCAGTCATTTTAGCGGCAAAGCAGCTCGTAATGACAAATTTTAAAACCAACACAAACAAATTTATTGAAAAACATAAGGTTTATTCCTTGTTTCTCTTTTAACTTTGGTCAGTTTGCAGAGCAAAAGGTGCATACAAAAAGAGCTGAATTAACAGAATCTGAGGTAGCCCCTATTTTTTCCACTTACAAAAGAAAAAAAACTGACCTAGGCTACATATCTGACCTATCTGATCACAAAGTGCATAAAACAAAATAGTGCACAGTAGTAGGCTATTAGAAATAACATTGTTTCCTTTTGAAACAAAATAAACAACTTGCACACATTTGACCCAGGAACATCTCAAAGTGCATAAAATAAAAAGTGCACAGTATCACAACTATAACAACACTGAGGGAACATATATTTTAAATCACCATGTGTGATTAGGCATGCCTCTGTTACACATCCCACATTATACTGATGTATTGTAGGCTACAGTTACCCTGCTGACTTAGTGGGAGAAGTGACATTTTTTGTTTTGAACGAGAGCAGTGACTTTAGGCTCGTAAGTTGTCAATGCAATTCGAAGGCATTGGTGGAGAGTATGGTCAGTCAGGGAGCAACGAGAGTTGCTTTTTGTGGAGTTCGTGTGTGAAAAACTTGACTCACATGTATATGTTGATCCAAACATACTGAGCATGACGATCGCTACTTTCTTAATGTTAGGGAACTGATGTGCGTTGACATCAGTCCAAAACATTGCAGGCCCGTTAGTGGAAAGCTCCTGTGCCATGGTTACAGATGACTACTGCATGTCAACAAGTTCGAGTGTGAATTTCCCCTCGTCAATGGAAGGGACCAGTTTCTTAGCTCTGGCGGATAAGTCCCCTTCTATTGCAACAGTGAACGGGTCTCTGACAAAAACGGCCAACTCTGTGGGCAGATCAAGTCCATCCATTCGACCAGCAAAGTTATTTTTCAACATCGCAATGAAATCTGTCATCACATCCGTGATTTGTGCGGGGGATGAGATGCATTTGCGGAGTGTCGGAAAATGCAGCATTCGGCCTGTGCTCAAATCATTTGCGAAAAGGTCCAGTTTAACTTGGAATGCGCGCATCTGTTCCACAAGGTCGATGACAGTTTTGTCTCTGCCTTGTAGTCCCAAATTGAGATCGTTCAGGTGTTTGAATATGTCGCTC
The DNA here is from genome assembly GCF_900747795.2 of Erpetoichthys calabaricus. Taxonomy (NCBI): domain Eukaryota; kingdom Metazoa; phylum Chordata; class Cladistia; order Polypteriformes; family Polypteridae; genus Erpetoichthys; species Erpetoichthys calabaricus. The sequence goes on from NC_041403.2 coordinate 148,126,639, forward strand.
AGAAAGCAGGCATCGGCCATGAAGTTGTCGTCCAGTATGCGACTCAAGTGCGTTTCTGCCTTTTTTTGCTTGCTGCCGCGGAGGAAAGTTATGATCTCTTCTCTGAGACCGCAGAAACGCTCCAGTGCTTTGCCTTTGGACAGCCACCTCACGTCATTATGCAAAAGAAGGTCGTGGTGCTCAGCAGACATTTCTGACAGCAGCATGCGGAATAAGCGGTGTTGGAGGCTTGATGTGGAGCGAATAAAAATACATATTATCCATAACGCTGTCCATTGTCGTTTTGAGCGCCCCGCTTAGTTTTGCGCACAACACCGCCTGATGCACAATGCAGTGTAAGGAGATCAACTGAGGTGCAACAGCGGACCAACGTGCTGCCAAACCATTCACTTTCCCTGTCATGGACGGAGCCCCATCTGTCACAAGCATGCACACACGCTTCATATCCAGACCACTGTCTTTAACTCTTTTAGGGCGGATGTCGACTTTTGTCGACAGGAGGGGTTGAGGGCGCATGTCGACAAAAGTCGACATCCAGGGATAGAGGGCGACAATCAACTGTTAATGGCGACAAATCTCACTGTCACGTCACAGGCATTCCCTCTGTGCTTGGAGGAATGCTAGACTCGTTGACTCGGCAAATAAACCTTGCATGTGCGTGAGTTGCGAAATGTAAACAGGCAAGATGGCACCGACATGTGAAAAGGCAGCGAAGCAAGTGCAGAAAAGAAAACACTCGCATTATGCGCATTTGCGCATTATCGCGGAGTCGGACTCTTGATTTTTCAGAATCGGACTTTATTGGCAGTGATCAGGAGATCGAGCAAGAGAGTTAGAAGCAGGCATCAGCTGATCAGACACCAGCCGATGCCGCGCCAGCGGATCTGCTGCCAGTTGCGTGCCTTCGCGCAGCCGATGCATCTACGGCAAGGTTCGCATGGGATAAATACACAGACATTGATCCGTTGAGAGCTGATCTGGCTACCGGAGTTTACAAGACGGCATGGCTTGCTGTTGGACACGACAGATCACCAGCTGCTGTACTTCAGGCTGCTGTCTCCTGATGCTGCTTTTCAGCTACTGTCAGACGAGACAAACAGGTAGGCAGAGATTTTTTTTGAATCGCGGGCTGCGTTTGCATCGCATTCTCGTTTTTCAAAGTGGAAACCCACAACGAAAGACGAGATGAAGCGCGCTGTGGCATTACAAATAGAGATGAGACAGAATTGGTGATATAACTTCAGGGAGCATTGGTCCAAACGTGTTTTGTCCCCTGGTGGCTTAGGTACGTGCTGCTGCAAAGTTTTATTCACTTCTGTAATAAACAGAAGCAAATCCCATGGGGTGAGCCAGGCTATAATGCCATACATAAAGTTCATAAAGTTTCAGAAGATGAAAAGAGGTGACAATACGGTTTTCATGCTGGCAGAAAACTTGGTGGCAGTGGCATGGCATGATGGCAAATGGGTGACTTGTCTCTCTACAGTACACACTAACAATATATGTTAGAAAGTGCAGCAACAGACAATTGAAAAATAGGCACCAAAGCAACACGTATTGTAAGGAGTGCAATGTGGCAATGACTGAAATTGGCTGCTTTGAGCGAGATCAGACTTTGCTGTGTAAAATGTATGTGATATGTATGTGAAATCATAGAGTATGCAGGCTCATGCAACATGCAAGACAGTAACATTTGTCAAAAGGAAATATTTTTTGTTGATTTGATATGTTAAACAATTGCTTTGTGTTCTTTTTTTAAAAAATGTTAGTTTTTGGAAAAATATTCAGCCCTGGGAGAAAAGAAACAAAAAAAAAATTAGCCCTAAAAGAGTTAAAAAAGGCGGAAATTTTCCCAAAGACTATATCGCCAGTTGTGTGTCCTCCTAACGGCAGTAGGCCGAGCAGCTCCTCTCGGAAGCATTTGCCATCAAAAAAATGGACATATATGCACAACTGAGCAGTATCAGTTTTGTCTGTGGACTCATCTACTGCTATAGACATAGTATCAGCTTTCATCAGGTCTCCTAACAGCGTTTCATACACATCTGCAGCAAGAATTTCAACCCTACGAATGTTTGAAGTATCTGACAGGGGTACATTTTTTATAGCAGATACCACGCTCATTTTAATTTTATCGTCATTTATCACCTCATCCACGACAGCCAGCATACAGTCCTTCACGGTTTCAGAGTCTGTGAATGGCCTTTTCTTTTTTGCCAGTATCCAGGAAACACGAAGGGATGCTTCAGTAGCTCTCTCTTGGGCTGTGAATGACTGCACCATGGTAGCACTGCTCCGGTTGTAAGATGCAATCAAACTCTGCACTTTTGCAGCCCTCTCTTGAGATCCCTCTGGAAAATTGGTGCGAAAAGTGTGGTGTTTCTCAACATGATGCCTCCGCACATTGTAATCTTTAAATACTCCAACGCACTCATTACAAATTAAACACATCGGTTTGGCGTTTGGATGTGGCGGTAAAATAAACAAGTATTTGTCAGTCCAGGCAGGGTTAAACTTACGGTTTTCATTGGCAATTTTACGTTTCAGTGTTGAGAAAGACATATTGATAGTAATCTAAGCTACTTCCGGCATGCTCTGCATTGTTTGCGTGTTGCAGGCTACGTAATTTACATAGGAATGCGCGTTTTTGGCGGGACCATAGACATAATAAATACTTTATTTATGTTAATATACTATATATTTATATTAATATTATATACTAGCAAAATACCCGCGCTTCGCAGCGGAGAAGTAGTGTGTTAAAGAGGTTATGAAAAAGTAAAGGAAACATTTTAAAAATAACGTAACATGATTGTCAATGTAATTGTGTTGTCATTGTTATGAGTGTTGCTGTCATATATATATACATATACACATATACACACACATATACACACATACAGATATATTATATATACATATACACATATATTTTTTATATATATATTTTTTATATATATATATATATATACATACATACATACATATACACACATAGATGCACTTACAATAACATAGAAATCAATATAAACAACATTAACATCATTATCATATGAGAATATGAAGTAATATATAAGAAGCACATTTCATATAAATATAAATTATTAAACAGTAAAATCTTCTTCTATAATTTGCTACCGTGGCTTTTCGTTGGTCTGTCCAGGATTTTAAATCACCTGTAGCTTGCAAACCGTTTCACCTATTGACTTGAAATGTGGTACACATATAATACGTCATGTCTGCTATCCGCTTTATGGGTGATGATTGTATTACTCTTTTTATGTTTATTTTATTTTAGAATCAACTCCTATCTGCGCACACCAGGGCGGCCGTGGGCAGATGCGTATGGTGTATTCACTCCATGTTATCGTGCATTGCGCTGTCAGTGGTATTTTGATAAAAGAAGCGTATAAATTATTAAACAGTAAAACATTAACATTTAAGAAGTAAAGTTACATTGAGTACTACTGCAGTGCCTTCGGGTATACCTCATTTTTTCTTTGCCTATTACATGCTTAAATGTATACATTTTTTGGTGTACCTACCCGAGAACACGCGACATATAACCGACCGTGGGAGAAGCATGGATTTTAAACATGCGTTGAGTTCATCTGCTGGTCTCCCTCGTGGAATAACTGGTAATGTTTGACTAAAATGTACAGCGAGTAAAACGACATTACCTCCTTTTTTTTTTTTTACGATCTCTGAGATGTTGCTTTTTTCGGTTCAAGGCTTCATAAGCTCTTTTATGTTCCATGGTGTACTTAATAAGTACTAATTATCCCAAACCATCATCTTTGAATGTTGCAAGACTTTCGCCTTGTATGTAGATCGGGGTAATTACATTCATTGCATTCCTAGTCTGAATCACAATCTGATTGTATGGGTGGTTACCTGGCACTGTAGGGTTGCCACCCGTCCTTTAAAATACGGAATCGTGCCGCGTTTGAGAATGAAATTGCGCGTCCCGTTTTTAATCAATACTGGACGGGATTTATCCCGTATTTTTTTTATCATTTTTTTTTTAAAGCAGCGTGTCATGCAAATCATCCCACACGCGTTTTATGAAGATGCCTCCTTTCCTACTTTTGATTGGGTAATACTTGATGTCATCGTTAGTTTGATTGGTGTTTTTAACTGTCCAGTGAGGAGGGCGTGTCTTTTAAGTACAGTCTGCAAAGTGTTGGCACTGAGATGTGGCGTCAGCGCCATATTTGAAGCCCCTAACGTTGCGGTCAGCAAGTCGGCTAACATCCACCATGTGCCGTCTTTCAGTTGCGAGAAGCAGATCATAGAATGGTTGAAACTGTTGCCCCTAACGTTGCACCACGGCGTGTGGTTCGTTTATACCTCGTGTGTTCTCATTAAACTTTTATCTCGCGAATATGTTATTGCAATCCGCAGCGGGAGCGTTTCTATAAACTTTATTTAAACTTACGTTTACACCGTGGTTTGTTTCCCTTATGAACATGCTTGTATGCTTAACTCGCTCCGTTCTCAATTGTTTAATTAATTTTTTGCTCTTCGCTGTTTGCGGCTGTTCCTCCATTTCCCCCTACTTCGTTCTTTTATCTCGCGAATATGTTATTGCAATCCTTAACGGGAGCGTTTCAATAAACTGATTGAAAATAGTTTTGCATTTACCTTTTTAGTAAAAGGCGAGCTTTTAAGCCTGAGAAATCACCCCGTAAATGCACACGTTTAATTGGACATGTGTTAATATGTATGGTTACACAGTATTAAAAGACAGTGAACAACGTCAGTTACCTTTGTTCCCGCGTTTGATAAAAGGTGAGCTTTTAAGCCTGAGAAATCACCCCGTAAATGCACACGTTTAATTGGACGTGTTAATCTGTATGCTTACACAGTATTAAAAGACAGTCAAAAATTAACGTCATTTACCTTCGTTCCCGCGTGCGACTCGTGCTGTAAATCTCTTCCTTGTTTTTAGTTCACGTGATTACGTAGGAGGCGTGATGACGCGATACGTGACTCCGCCTCCTCCATTACAGTGTATGGACAAAAAATATGTTCCAGTTATGACCATTACGCTTTGAATTTCGAAATGAAACCTGCGTAACTTTTGTAAGTAAGCTGTAAGGAATGAGCCTGCCAAATTTCAGCCTTCCACCTACACGGGAAGTTGGAGAATTAGTGATGAGTGAGTCAGTCAGTCAGTGAGTCAGTCAGTCAGTCAGTCAGTGAGGGCTTTGCCTTTTATTATTATAGATATATATATATATTTATATTAAATTATATTAAATAACAATTTATGAATAATATATATTAATTTATTATCTATGGGCGGAACCACGGGCTGGGCCACTCGGAGGTTGATTCTGGGCCGCATGTGGCCCGCGGGCCGCCAATTGAATAACCCTGCTCTAAAGTATGACTAAGTTCACTCTGCATATATCTTTGGCAGTGGTGAATGAGAGAAAAAAATAAAGTGAGGATTCTGGGGCCTCATGTATAAATGGTGCGTACGCACAGAAATGTTGCATACAAACGTTTCCACGCTCAAATCGCGATGTATAAAACCTACACTTGGCGTAAAGCCACGCACATTTCCACGGTAACTCATACCTTGGCGTACGCAATTTCTCCGCTCGGTTTTGCAGACTGGCGGCACCCAGCGTCAAAGCAGTGCTACTGTTCCTGTGTGGTCACCCTTTCTTTCTTGGCTCCACATTCCTGACGCGGCTTTATAAATAAACAATATGCAGTTAGTTTCAGTGTATTAGTGTAATGCATCTGATTGTAATTAACCTGCAGCAATATAATGGTCCAGGGAATAGCCATAGTATTCCAAATACCATAACTGCTTTAGCGTTGTAACTCTCACTGAATCATCTTCTTCTTTCAGCTGCTCCCGTTCGGTGTTGCCACAGCAGATCATCTTTTTCCATATTACTCTCACTGCACCACTCGGAGTATTTATATCACTGTATCTGAGTGGGGAATCACAGCAGCAGCTGATTGGAAAGAGAATTCTCGGTACACAGCATGAAGCAGACGCTGCCTGAGCCAAGGCAAAATGCTTCAGAGACTTCCCTGTACGGAATTCGCGGTTTAGAAAAAGTTTCATCCCAAGAACTCTAAATGCACTCAGTCCATCAAGTGCTCTTTGTAGAACTGTTTGTACTTATAAGTACAATTGCCTCACTGTAAACTTGCAGTACAGTTATAATATTGCACAACCTGCGCCACTTTATGAAGTACATATTTACATATGATGACGATATAATTTTTAAGATGAAATGCAGCAAAATAGGTTGATTAAATTATACAGATAAAACTTTAACTTCATTTATATAATCTTTATTGTTAATAATTAAACATGTGAGGACACGGTGCCGCAGCGCTAGCTAGTTCAGGGATTGTTCCTGCATTGCGTTGTATTCTTGCTGGTGCTGACGCGACACTGGAAGGATAGACGGATATAATAAACATGTACTACGAAGATATTTCAATGTTCCTTAAAAGTTTTGAAGAATCGGCGTTTTAAGCTTACAGATGGCTTCATGTCTATATAGCTGATTGTGTGGCGATTGGGTATTTGGAGAAAGAAAAGTAAGGACAGGAATTGGAGGTTAGTACGTTTGAAAGAGACAGTACTTCTGTAATAAATCATTTCATCGAAGGTCGCGCATGGCGCCACAAGCCTCTTGCGTGAGACATGAACAAGCACTGCGCCACCGTGTTCCCATGTTTAATAACATGCTTTCATTCCTATCATCATGAAAAAGATATCACGTATACATCTTAGTATTTTAATTATTCAGAGAGCTGTAATATCATGAATGTAATGGATTATGTGTCCTGTCGGAGAAAGAGAAAGCCCGTTTAAGAAGCGTAGTGATTCACACATGTAGAGCACATAGAAGATCAAATACAGAACAAAGCATTTAATGTGCCTCTTTAGTTACAATGGGATTTGAGAAACTAGTAAATTAAACGATTTTAAGATGAAGTTTATGATGTTCTACTTTAATCTCGAAATTTCCACTTTAATCACGTAGTTTATTTTGCCATTAAAGTTGATATTTCGTGCTTTTTTCCCCACTGTGCGCCTATTTTTTTTTGTCTGTACCCTAATAAGCTTTCATATGACACTCAGACGGTGGACTACGACTCGCCTTTTCACGGCGACTTTGATATGTGATTTCTTTTCTTTTTTATTTCGGGCACTGTGCGACTTTGTGATCTTGAGCCTTAGAGTGTCAGAGAAACTCGGTCACTCGATCAACTTCCTTTTGTTGATTATACCACTGTTTAAACCAACAAATAGTACGTTTTTCCTTTGCCTCCACTTGGTATTCGCTGAAATTCTTATTTCCCCCCGTGCTTTTCCCATTGTCTTTTCACAGAAGGTTATTTATATTGATTTGCATATTCAAAGAGGCGTAATTCTAGGAGGAGTTGGGGCGGGACAGAAGGCGCGTGCATGTACGTTACTTTTCACGCTGATCGGGATTTATGTAGTGGAAGAACGTGAAAGTTTGCGTACGTACAGATTCCTGCATCTGGATTTTTCTGTGCGTACGCACATTCCCGCTCTTGTGCTTACGCCATGTTATAGTGTGAGTTCTACGCACGGCGTTATACATGAGGACCCTGAAGAGGAAGAGTTTAGAACAGGTAGGGTTAGTCCTGCTGTTTGCAGATTTCTTGGTTTTACCCATTCAAGTAGTACAACATGTGTATGAAGAGGGTATCCACATATGTGTGGCACCTGCAACGTGCCATTCCACCTGGCAAGCAAAATGGGGCTCAACCTAAGCAAAGTTCTATAAAATGTTTGCTCTTCCATTACAGACCACATGAGCGAACAAGCAGCAGGTGGAAGGAGATAGCAGCTGCATTGATGTACTATGCTGTAAAATACACTTGTGCATTCAATCAGTGGTCAGAGGACTACATTATCCAGTAATTCACATCACACTGGAAGTTATACATCCATGCAGTGTAACCCATCATTCATCCATTTCACATCACACCCGCTACTGAAATGTTACAGGCAATAGAAATTAAAACAGCAGCCTTCATAATTGTCTTTTGTATGAAGTATTCAGTGTTTGTGTATCAGTTATGGGATGAAACTGCATTACTTTCCATTTTATTTATATTCTGAGTTTTGATTTTTATTTAGCTGGTGAAGTGAGTTTCTGAATTACAATTATGAATATTTAATATATATCACATTTCTTTTTGCATTAACAACAACAAGCACATTTCCATACAAATATAGCTCAAAGTGCTTTACATGATGAAGAAAAGAGAATAAAAGACAAAAGAATTAAAATAAGACAACACTAATTAACATAGAATAAGAGTAAGGTTCGATGGCCAGGGAGGAAAGAAAAAACAAAAAAAAAATCCAGACCGCTGGAGGAAAAAAAAAAATCGGCAGGCGTTCCAGACCATGAGGCTGCTCAGCCCCCTCTGGGCATTCTACCTAACATAAATGAACAGCCCTCTTTGTATTTAGGGTTCTCATGGAAGAACTTGATGATGATGGTTATGTAGACTTCTAGCTTTTAATCCATCAATGTAGGAACATCATGGTGCTTTGATTAGGTGGTGGCCACCACAGAAAACCGGGAAAAGAAACAGAAGAGAGAGTAGGGGTTAGTACAGATTTTAGAGCCACCATGAATAGTTATAATTAATTGAATATACAGAGCATCAGGATCGTACTAAAATGAAGTTATGAGAAAACCATGTTAAAGTAATGTGTTCTTAGCAGTTATTTAAAGTGCTCCACTGTATTAGCCTGGCGAATTCCTATTGGCAGGCTATTCCAGATTTTAGGTGCATAACAGCAGAAGGCCCCTCCGCCTCACCACTACTTTCTCTTGGAATTCTAAGCAGACACTCATTTGAGGATCTAAGGTTGCAATTTGGAATATAAGATGTCAGACATTCCGATATATTAGATGGAGCGAGATTATTTAAGGCTTTATAAACCATAAGCAGTATTTTAAAGTCAATTCTAAATGACACCGGTAACCAGTGTAGTGACATCAAAACTGGAGAAATGTGCTCAGATTTTCTTTTCCTAGTTAGGATTCTAGCAGCTGCATTCTGCACTAGTTGCAAACGATTTGTCTTTTTTGGGTAATCCAGAGAGGAGTGCCTTACAGTAATTTAGTCGACTGAAAACAAAAGCGTGAACTAATTTCTCAGCATCTTTCAATGATATAAGAGGTCTAACTTTTGCTATGTTTCTTAAGTGAAAAAATGCTGTCCTAGTGATCTGATTAATATGCGATTTAAAATTCAGGTTACAGTCAACAGTTATCCCTAAATTCTTTACCTCCATCTTGACTTTTAATCCTAATGCATCAAGTTTATTTCTAATAACCTCATTATATCCATTATTGCCAGTCACTAAAATTTCTGTTTTCTCTTTATTTAGCTTGAGAAAATTACTATTCATCCATTTAGAAACATAAGACATTGTGTTAGTGAAACAACAGAGTCCGGGTCATCAGATGCTATTGATAAATACAGCTGTGTGTTATCAGCATAGCTGTGGTAACTCATGTTATGCCCGAGATAATCTGACCTAACAGAAGCATGTAGATTGAAAAGAGCAGGGGACCCAGGATAGAGCCTTGTGGAACACCATATAGAATATCATGTGTCTTTGAGTTGTAATTACCACAACTAACAAAGAATTTTCTCCCTGTCAGGTAGAATTCAAACCAATTTAAGACACTGCCAGAGAGGCCCACCCATTGACTAAGGCGACTTCTAAGAATATTATGATCAATGGTGTCATGCGGCATTCGGATCTAAGAGGATGAGAACAGATAAATGGCCTGTCTGTATTTACCCGCAAGTCATTTACTACTTTAACGAGTGCAGTTTCTGTACTGTGATTTGTTCTAAAACCCGACTGAAACTTATCAAGAATAGCATGTTTATTGAGGTGATCATTTAGCTGCGTAATGACTGCCTTGTCTAGAATTTTACTTAAGTCAGGTTAGAAATGGGTCTAAAATTTTCAAAAGCAGAGGGGTCAAGATTATTTTTCTTGAGTAGGGGTTTAACTACAGCAGTCTTAACATTCTGGGAAGACCCCTGTATCTAATGACGAGTTTACTATGTCAAGAATACTATCAATTAGCACGGCCGATAATTCCTTGAAAAAACTTGTTGGTATTGGGTCAAGGACGCAGGTGGAGGGTCTCAGTTGAGAAATTATTTGTATTAATATGTTGTTGTGGTAACTTTTGAATCTAATATATAACCATATTGTGCAACCATTCCTGCCTCTTCCCTTAGTGCATTGGCCAAGAGTCCTGTCTCAAATTTAGCACACACATTTTGTACATCTCCTTCCCTTTCACCCCATCTATCACCTTGTTTTTTCCTGCTTTTAACTTGATGCTTTTCCATTTCAATGTGAATTTCCATTTTTCCTTTCACTTTTTATTTGTTTCATTCAATACAAGATCATTGATGTTATTAAAGCTTTACATAATTCACTGGTCACCACCTCCGTCATTGTCACAAAAAGCAACATATTCAGAATGTTTCCCTGATGCACCTTCACCTCAGAGCATCCATTATCCTTATTACACTTCCTTGTACATGAATATCCCCGCAGATTTTAACCATTGTTCTGCAACTAACTTTGTGAATGTCCACCTCATCACCTGTTGTGGCACTCTGTTAAATGTCTTCTCCACACTTAAAAGTGCAAATTGCAGTTTCTTCCTTTGTCAGAGGTTTTTCATGCATTTACCTAACAATAAAGCTTGCATCTGTTGCTTTCCTAGGCATGGAAACAAACTTTTGCTAGCTTTCACCTGATCTGTGATTTTCTGTCACACTCTATCAAACACCTTCATTATCTGTTCAAAAGACTTGATCAGTCAATGACCCACACTCCAATGGATCACCCTTTCTTTCTTAAATTGAAATGACCACACTTGTCCAGTTTGTCGAATCTTATGTTCTTACCCAATCATGTTGCTTAGGTCATCCTTTGAACTCTAGGATTTTTCACTGCCTTCAGTTAGTGCTGGGCAGTATGACCAAAATTCTATATCACGGTATTTTTCAAAATTATACTGGTTTCACGGTATTGGACGGTATTTTTTTCCCCATGCATGAGTGGATGTTAACCACATTTTCCACTGCAATTACTGGCTAAGAATAACCTGTTCCACTATCATGAGAATTGTACATTGTACAAAAAAACATTTTAATGTGCACACAAGTATTAATACAGGTTTGAATGGCCCCATAAAGTGAGAGTTTTCAAGGGGGTGGCACTAATGAAGAGAAGGAATCGCATTGTATGACAGATGCAGTCAAAATATAGAGCCTTTTTATTGAACAAAGTTTGCAAACAACTTAAACTAAAATTTTGACAACACATTTTCAACCATCCAAAGAGGCATTTAGACAGTAAAATATCCAGAGGTGCTTGTCAAAAGTTGTACAGTAATCCCTCCTCCATCGCGGGGGTTGCATTCCAGAACCCCCTGCGAAAGGTGAAAATCCGCGAAGTAGAAACCATATGTTCATATGGTTCTTTTTATATATTTTAAGCCCTTATAAACTCTCCCACACTATTATAAACATTTCCCGCACAATTAAACAGCATAAACCCTTTGTATTCTCTTTGATATTAGGTAAGATTCGTTGAAATTGTGTATGTAAACACAGTTTATATAAAGTAAAACCTAAATATTATTTTAAAGATATCGAGCGTCTCCGATATCACATATATTACAGCCATTACAACAGACAGGCCACCAGCAATAAATACGTACAATGCAAGAAAAATGTATACAGTAAAATGTGTGTACAGTGACACTAAACTATGTACATGTAATAAGTACTGTACGTAGATAATTAATTATGGTTACTCACCAACAATGACACGACGACTTGTCCGATAACGATGACTACTGCACAACAAAGGATAGCGTTACAGCTCTTCTAAAGGAGCCTCTTCAGGCGACTGTGTAGCACCGCCGTTGTTGTTCTTCCAGGACTCTTCAATCCAAATCCCTAAAGCAGATTCCATCCAGACTACTGCCTTATCACGTCCACTTGCAACTCGTTTTGTGCCCTGGTTAAAGGACACTGCGGCCGTAGATCTTATATGCTTTTCCTCCTTTTTAAATAAAAAGAATCATGGACTCATTTATGCCGTAATGGTGTCCTGCAGCGGTGTAGCTGTTCCCTTCCTTCAACATATCCAAAACTTTTACCTTTTCTGCAATCATTTGCATCTTCTGTTGGCGCTTGGACACGGCCCCTGAAGCAGTAGCAGGAGCACGTTAATGCTGAATGAGTGAGATGAGAATTCCTGGTTAATGCAGCAGTCCGTCGCTGAGCCAATCAGCACACAGGAACTTAACTGTGTGCTCTGATTAGGTAGCTTCTCAGTCATCTGCCAATAGCGTCCCTTGTATGAAATCAACTGGGCAAACCAACTGAGGAAGCATGTACCAGAAGTAAAAAGACCCATTGTCCGCAGAAACCCGCGAAGCAGCGAAAAATCCGCGTTATATATTTAGATATGCTTACATATAAAATCCGCGATAGAGTGAAGCCGCGAAAGTCGAAGCGCGATATACCGAGGGATTACTGTATTGCACTGAACATGTCTTAGAAAAGGAATAAATAAATATTTTTTGTAAACCAGCTACACTTTGTTAATGTTAACAATCTCTGTCCACTGACACGTTAAAGTGACTTTTTAAACAACTTTACCATCATTAAACTGCATGATATTTAAACTAATAAATAATAATAAAATAAAAAATACTGCAACTTCCAGAGTAATACAATTACTTCAGAGACTTCAAGCCCAGGTGCATTACACAGTATTCACCAAATTAAAATAAAACAAGTGCAACTTGGTGTTGACATCTTTACCAGTTGAACCATCATTAAGGCAAACTGCATTAATACGGACCTTGCTTCAAGCTAAGCTATATACATAAATAATAAAACTGCAACTTGTATTTATAATGCTATTTGTGGTATAGCCCTACGGAAGCGTATTAGGGCCACGGTGAAGAAAGAAAAAAACTGTCGAGATTAAAGTCGACATTTCTACTTCATTCTCATAGTTTATTTTGTCATTAAAGTAGAATGTCGTAAACTAAACTTCATCCTAAAATGAATATTTAATTTACTAGATTTTTTCAAACCCCATCATAAGTTAATGTAGCACATTAAATGCTTTGTTTGTGTTGTATTCCCCAACCCAGTTAATTGCTACGTGCTTCTTAAACTGACTTCCTCTTGTACTGAGGAGGCGCATGCAGCGATCGCCGCACAGAATACATTCACTTCATGATATTCCTGCTCTCTTAAAATGTAGAATTCTAAGATTAATTTTCATGATGAAATGCATTAAAGCAGGTATTAAACATGCACAGTAGTGCTGCTCCCTCGCAGTAAAGGGTCCCCAAGTGTATGTTCAGTGTAGAGAACTTTATAGCTGGTGTGACGAGGCTCCCAAAAACTGGATGTATGAATGGGTATCACACAGGTTTAACTTAAATATTGTGTAAATATTGGGTTCGTGATCTGGTGGTTGGAGACACAAACACAGAATTCAATGGATGTTCTTCTGAGCAGGCTTTCTTTATTGCATGCGTGCTGTCTCTGTCTGATGTAGCAAACTCTCAGTTCCTATCCTTCCTTTTTCTTTCTCCACATAACCAATCACCACACGATAAACGTCTTTGTGAAATTAAAACTAGTTATAAAGTTAGACCAGGGATTGTTCAGAACTTTAAAATTATCTTCATTATACATGTTTAATTATGCCATCCATTCAGGGTTGCACCCATCCCAGCAAGCATTGTGTGCAAGACAGGAGCAAATCCTGAACAGGGCACCAGCACATCGCAGGGTGAATGCGAGCAATACATACACTAACAGGGTCAATATAGCATAACAAAACCCCACATCCTACATGACTTTGAAAAAAACTGAACCATGCCGAATAAACCCACCAGAAAAACATGCAAATTCAAGGCAGAGAACACCCGGGACCCCCTTGCTGCGACGCAGCAGTGCACCCTCCATGCCACCGTGCCCTTACATGATTAATACATGCTTTAATGCATTTCATCATGAAAATGATATCAAGTATTTATCTTAGCATTCTAAATGTCCAGAGAGCAGGAATATCATGAAGTGAATGTATTCTGTGTGGTGATCGCTGACTCCTCCTCCTCTCTGTGCAAGAGGACGTCAGTTTATGAAGTGCGTAGCGATTAACATGGCTCAGGGAACACTTAACACAAAGCATTTAATGTGCTACATAACTTATGACGGGGTTTGAGAAAATCTAGTAAATTAAATATTCATTTTAAAATGAAGTTTAGTTTACGATGTTCTACTTTAATGACAAATTACAAGAATAAAGTCAACATGTCGACTTCTTGTCATAAGCGTCGAGATTAAAGTGGAAACGTCGAGAATAAATTCAACATGTCGTCACACTATTACACAGTACCCAGGTACATTACACAGTATTGAAGAAAAAAAAAAATAAGTACAACTTGGCTTGCAATATTATCCAGTAGTATAGAAACAGTATTCACACATTTGAACATAATGGTGGTCCACATCCGACCTTTTAAAACCAAAGTATCTCCAGACAACAGACATGTCTCCTTTTTTCGGCAAAAGTAGTTCTGTTTCATCATGTTTAACTTTATCATCTGCTACAGCTTCTGTTTCAGAATGTTCTCTGTCCATTTTCACCATTCACTACCTCCACTAGCGAATATATTCCGTTGCATGTGTATGTAGCGGTGCTGCAGTGAAAAAGGTCCCCCCTTATACAGTTTCCCGCTGCGCCACATTCCTGAACGTTGTTTAGGCTATTTAAACCGGTGTTATGATATAAGAAAAATCCATATCATAACAAAAATAAAAAACGGTTTTTGGTATGAACCGGTATACCGCCCAGCACTACCTTCAGTAATCGGAGACTGCAACAGTTGAGTTTGCTGCTTTACTTATTTTCATTTCTTTAGTGCTTATGCAGCCACCTCTTTAAAAAAAAAAAAAAATCGGGAGTGGTCTCCCCTAGACTTTCTCGTATACTCCGATATGAGGATGGATATTTGAGGGGTAAACTGCAAGACAATGATTATATTTTTATATTAAGTACATTAAAGAACCCTCAACAACAAATCAAATTATTTAATTAAATTAAACAGTAATTATAAAGGTAAAGTTGAATAAATCAGACTCTATAGCTGCATGAATAAAAGGTAAAGTACCACTTATGGTTAACAGAAGATAGAAAGATAGGGGTCTAAAATGTTGAGATTCATCAAAATCACGAAATGGATTTTTTGGAGGATTCCAATACTTTCCCTATACTTCATATACGAGAAAATAAAGTCTTACAGCTCTGCCCTTCTGTTTTCTCGTAATTTACATTATTACTCCATTTGATCTCCTTATTCAGGAACATTTTTATTATGCTAGTTCCAGATATTCTTAATCCATTTGCAATCCTGATGATCCATTTAATATTTTTCAAGTAATTCACACCTACAACATCCTTTTACTATATGCTTTGCAGTCATTTCTCTTTGCTTCCTCATTCTGTAACTCATTTTCAGTCTCCTGTCTCTTGACTTCCAATGCCCACCCATCTACTTTTTTGGTATTTTGATTTGTTTCTTTATAGATTGTCCTCTTACCACATTTTTTTTTTTTTGTAGACTTCATCGCATTACTCTTGTTAACAATATTTTTCAGCAAGTGTATTTCTCATACTGTCCACTTTCCGCTTCTAGTCTGTTGTTCTTGTTACATATTTGATTTTCTTTATTCCTGTAAGTAAAAAAACCTCCTGCAACCTTGTAATGCTGTGAATCACATTGTTCTCTAAAGATTACTTTCAGATTTGATCAACTGTTCTTTCTAATAAAGAAATCTGTTGCCTTTCTTAAACCACCAAGTCTTCAACTTGTTTTCCTCTTGCTTAAGCACGTATGTTTATACAACCATTTCCATCACATCTCCAGATCTCGTAATTCTGTCACCCTAAACATGCTGAAGCTGAAAGTCTCTCTGGACTCCAACACCCCGCCCCCCCAACCATCAAAGCTTGCTTCAACATGCCCATTCCTATTACCAACCATTAAAGTCACTTTCCTCTGGGGTACTCCAGGTGTCACCTTCATCAACCTGTCCCAAAGCTCCTTTTTCGCTTCATCATTTCCAGTTTTTGAGACATGCTGAGATTGTACTCATCATTCATTTACCAGCAGTCATCTTAACGAGTACAATACAATGTCACCCTCTTTACCTTCACTACTTTACCTATCCCATTTTTTTGCCACAAGTACACTGCACCAACACTGCCAGAAAATTATCATTTTATCTTCCACTATTCCCACTAAGATCTTCAACTATTATCTTAGTTTTTATTGTTTTTATTTTCAGTATGTAAACAGCATTTCAGTGTGAGGTTAATGCTGGAAAGCATCCCTATTTTCGAACTGTAGCTGGAGGGATTTTTTAATTCAATAGCATTTCTTTTACATTTACCTATTACAGTGCTTTCTGTAATGCATAACCTTGGTGCCTCTTCCTGTTACATTTTAATAATTCACCAAGATTCTTCCAAGATATTTAGTTAACAACCACAAATTGTAAGCATAATTTACTCAGTTGTATAATCCAACTTGGGTTTCTGGATCTTACTCTTTGCGGCAGCAGTCAGTCTTGGTGCTCAATTACACATACAGTGTCTGTGATGGGCCAGTTTAGAAACACTAACTAATTACTAAACTTTTGATTTAGTACAGTTGTTTGTGAAGTGCTACTTTAATTTTGAATAAGGTGTGTTTATTTCTATAAATTCTTGACATAGTTTAAAAATGACTCATTTTATCCAAATAAGAAATGGGAGAAGGGACATGCCAATTAATTGAATGCTTAGATTTTATATCTCGTACTAATTCCGATTTGCATTAGGTGCTCAAGTATTGATTAGAAAATAAATCTCCACTTACGTGAGGGTTATGTTCTTGGGCACTATATAGTGAATAATCCCATATAGAAAAATATCCTTAGATAGACAATCCCTTTCTTTGTGTCTGACAGGCATTTAATCAGTTGGTTTATATATGTGCTCAGCAATATTGTGTTGGGATGGACCTGGACCGTGCAAAAGGCTACAGCAGAAGGCAACATGCCATCTTGTACAAGTATAGTACAGCTGGATTTGTAACTCAGTACTGTTTCTCAAAAATCAGCATTTGAAGTCTGCACAAAAGAAGATTGGCACACAGTTGGCGTGAGAAATTGAATGTTAGTACAAGAGGTGCACACCTCATTCTTGCATCACAATCCATGTTGGTAGGTGTGAGGTTATTTGAGGAGAGCATCTTGTTTTTTTGTGGTAAGATGTGTGTGTTCAAGAAGCTGTTCATTCAAGATCGAGTGTAGGAGCTTCTTATTATACTGTAAAAGGAAAAAAGTGATGTGCATGTTTTCAGATTTTTGAAACATTTTCCTTGTTTTCCACAATAGGTCTGTATACAGACAAATCTGGGCAAGTTTATTTTGACATTCAGCTTTCTGCTGTATATGAGTAACTTGTAGGGGCCGCTTTATAGGAACATGCCTGAATTAGTGGAGTCTAAATAGATTTCCATTGCAGACCATGTGTCTTTTAAGAATTTTTTCCTCAAGTTGTTTGAATGCCAGTCCTTTTCTCCAGTTAAAAGCAAAATGTCATAGTTATTAAAAAATAATTTTTAAATACATAGTAATCATTTAGAATTTTTGACTCTAGAGACTTTTACTAGATCATAAAGTTGATTTGTGTTTTTTTCCTCCTTTTTCTATCTCCTTACTAAATTTACACGGGTATCAACAGTGCTGTTTCTGAAAACATCACCTCACAATCCTATATTAAACATTTTGATTTCTGTGCAGCTGCACAAATAAAATTCATAGTCAAGCTAGCAGTAGTCTAGTATTGCCAGATGCTGCTTCTGTCCCTTTAGAGTGTCTGAAGTATTTGCTATGAGTTTATATGCTAGTTAATATGACCGATCCAATAAGTGTTTGACATGTTCACGTGTATTATTAAAAAAAAAAAAAAAAAAAAAAAAAAAAGAAGAATCGCTTCTCATACTTAGAAAACTTGGGAGGAGGCAGCATCTTGTTTTCTGCTGAACTTTAAGATAAGAAGCTGACGGAGTACAAACTGACAGAACTTATTTTGCATTTCTAGCATTTCAGAATGTAAGCAAAATCAGCTAAAATACTTTCTTTGTTGTTTACTGGAAGGCCACTGATCATCTTTTAGCCATTTCCAATGCCCCTTCAAATGTGTTTTCTTCCCCTCTTTTTATCAAGTTGGTAATTTCATGGCACTATAGTGTCCTATTGTAAATCAGGAGTTTGGAGTAAGTATTGTGTAGTTCTTCATCATACCATTTTCTTAGACTTTTTGTACTGTTATCTTCTCATAAATATTGGTGAGTTGCCTTAGAGTGCCAAAAACATAGAAATGTGCATGAATGTTTGCAGTATGTTATTTTATCCACTAGATTGCAGCAGCATGCCATCCCAAGAGTTATTCTGGTTTAACACGGTTAAAGTGCGTCATTACCGTCACCCAAAGACTGACTCGGGAGTAATCGCAATTACTTATATTTCTGACCTTAAGTAACACTAAAGAGGTTAAAGAGAGTTTTCAGTTTACCTTCAAATACCACATATGGATTATCAAATTCCATGTTAATATAAAATGTCCAAATTATAGCCAGTCAGTTTACAATTTTTTTTTCCATGATGCCTTTTTTCCCCACCATTTACAGCATCTGTTTTTCTAAGCTTTGCATAAATATTCACTACATTATCTTAACATGTAAAGGGAGGAAGAAATCTGTAGATATGGGATGAATGTTCAGATTCAGCCTTAAGCGTTCACATGGCATGGATGTATCCATCCATCCATCATCCAACCTGCTATATCCTAACAACAGGGTCACAGGGTTCTGCTGGAGCCAATCCCAGCCAACACAGGGTGCAAGGCAGGAAACAAACCCTGGGCAGGGTGCCAGCCCACTGCAGGTCACACACACACCGACACACCAAGCACACACTATGGACAATTTAGAATCGCCAATGCACCTAACCTGCATGTCTTTGGACTGTGGGAGGAAACCGGAGTACCCGGATGAAACCCATGCAGACACGGGGAGAACATGCAAACTCCACGCAAGGAGGACCCGGGAAGTGAACCCGGGTCTCCTAACTGCGAGGCAGCAGCGCTACCCAGTGCGCCACTGTGTCGCCCAGATGTAGAGATTTCTCATGATTTTGCATCACAGGTTTACATTGTTTATCCATTACTTATAATATACAATCCGTATATTATTATATTGAAACCAACATCAGTTTTATTTTTCATTTTCCAAAAGTGATACAAAATGAGTCATCTAGAGGCTAACTAGATTGGAGACCAAAAAATTTAATTAATGGCATTCTGCTTGAAATTATTGTGCGACCAGTTTAGCTTTTACTTCAAAAACTTGGAAGGTTTCAAATTTAAATCAAGAGAAATAGAAGATTTGTGTAACCTCGATTTGTCTATTAAATAGCTTACTGTATTTAAGTCTACACAGAGTTGGTGGTTTGAGACACCTAAGTGAATTGGTCCCCTGTTTGCTCTAAAGAGTCTACATTTTTTAGGTAATTAACTCATCAAAGTTTTAAAAGTGTGGCACAGAAGTGCAAGCCCATGTCAACTGCATTGTGCCTGACAGTTTAGCTGATTGAGTTTGTAGCCCAGGTAACTCCTGTGAACTGAGATATGAAAAGTCGCTAGTCCATTGCATATCTCGTACAATTTGGTATCCTTCTGCTGCCATTTCTGGAGCTTCCTAGCCTTGTGGAATGGAACAGGATACTGCTGTTGACTACTTTTCATATTAATATGATATCAAGATAAAATGATTGCACTGGATCAGCATTGAGGATTAGAGATCCTGTAACATTAAAATGTTGCCCCAGTCATGTAACAGGGTACCATTTGGATTCCATGAAAATACACACCACACTATGTATGCTATTGCCTACTGAACTTCTCCTGATACAAAGTGTCCATAGAAATCTTGGGGCATTTTCAGGACATACAGCACTTTTCTCTCCACCTTTGTAAATTTATAGGAATCTGGATTAATTAAACCAGGCAACAGTTTGCCACTAGACCAGGGTTTATATTTTTTTAGTTCACTAAATAAACCTGTGTTTTTCTGTGTCAGAACGTAGATGCCAGAGTGTTATTTTTCCACAGCATTAGCCACCATATCAGAGGTTGATTGTTGTGAGATGTCTGTTTTTAGCACTAGATAGATAGATGGATACTTTATTAATCCCAAGGGGAGAGTCACATACTCCAGCAGCACCTTACTGACACAAAAAACAATATTAAAGATTGATAATAATGCAGGTAAAAACATACAATAACTTTGTATAATGTTAATGTTTACACCCCCGGGTGGAATTGAAGAGTCGCATAGTGTGTTGGAGGAATGAACTTCTCAGTCTGTCAGTGGAGCAGGACAGTGACAGCAGTCTGTCGCTGAAGCTGCTCTTCTGTCTGGAGATGATACTGTTTAGTGGATGCAGTGGATTCTCCATAATTGATAGGAGCCTGCTGAGCACCCGTCGCTCTGCCACAGATGTCAAACTGTCCAACTCCATGCCAACAATAGAGCCTGCCTTCCTCACCAGTTTGTCAGGCGTGAGGTGTCTTTCTTCTTAATGCTGCCTCCCCAGCACACCACTGCGTAGAAGAGGGCGCTAACCACAACCGTCTGATAGAACATCTGCAGCATCTTATTGCAGATGTTGAAGGACGCCAGCCTTCTAAGGAAGTATAACCGGCTCTGTCCTTTCTTACACAGAGCATCAGTATTGGCAGTCCAGTCTAATTTATCATCCAGCTGCACTCCCAGGTATTTATAGGTCTGCACCATCTGCACACATTCATCTCTGATGATCACGGGGTCCATGAGGGGTCTGGGCCTCCTAAAATCCACCACCAGCTGTTTGGTTTTGCTGGTGTTCAGGTGTAGGTAGTTTGAGTCGCACCATTTAACAAAGTCATTGATTAGGTCCCTATACTCCTCCTCCTGCCCACTCCTGATGCACCCCACAAAAGCAGTGTCATCAGCGAACTTTTGCACGTGGCAGGACTCCGAGTTGTATTGGAAGTCCGATGTATATAGGCTGAACAGGACCGGAGAAAGTACAGTCGCTTGTGGCGCTCCTGTGTTGCTGACCACAATGTCAGACGTGCAGTTCCCAAGACGCACATACTGAGATCTGTCTTTAAGATAGTCCACGATCCATGCCACCAGGTATGAATCTACTCCCATCTCTGTCAGCTTGTCCCTAAGGAGCAGAGGTTAGATTGTGTTGAAGGTGCTAGAGAAGTCTAGAAACATAATTCTTACAGCACCACTGCCTCTGTCCAAGTGGGAGAGGGATCGATGTAGCATATAGATGATGGCATCCTTCTCTCCCACCTTCTCCTGACATGCAAACTGCAGAGGGTCAAGGGTGTGTTGAACCTGTGGCCTCAGGTGGTGAAGCAGCAGTCTCTCCATGGTCTTCATCACATGTGATGTCAGAGCAACAGGCCGGAAGTCATTCAGCTTACTAGGACGTGATACCTTTGGGACTGGGGTGATGCAAGATGTTTTCCAAAGCCTCGGGACTCTCCCCTGTTCCAGGCTCAGGTTGAAGATGCGCTGTAGAGGACCCCCCAGCTCCAATGCACAGACCTTCAGCAGTCGTGGCGATACTCCATCTGGACCCGCTGCTTTGCTGGCACGAAGTCTCCTCAGCTCTCTGCTCACTTGCGCTGTTGTAATTATGGGTGGGGATGTCTCTCCTATGTTGGTATCAGCAGAAGGATGTGTGGAGGGTGCAGTACTCCGAGGTGAGATAGATAGATAGATAGATAGATAGATAGATAGATAGATAGATAGATAGATAGATAGATAGATAGATACTTTATTAATCCCAGGGGGAAATTCACATACTCCAGCAGCAAAAAATATTAAAGAGTAATAAAAAATGCAGGTAAAAAACAGACAATAACTTGAATAATGTTCAACGTTTACCCCCTCTGGTGGAATTGAAGAGTCGCATAGTTTGGGGGAGGAATGATCTTCTCCGTCTGTCAGTGGAGCAGGACAGTGACAGCAGTCTGTCGCTGAAACTGCTCCTCTGTCTGGAGATGACACTGTTTAATGGATGTAGTGGATTCTCCATAAGTGAGAGTGGGTTAGGGTGGTCAAACCTGTTAAAGAAGTTGTTCATTTGGTTTGCTCTCTTCACGTCTCTCTCGATGGTGGTACCCCACTTCGAGCTGCAGCGAGTGATGATCTTCATCCCATCCCACACTTCCTTCATGCTTTTGTTCTGCAACTTCTGCTCCAGCTTTCTCCTGTACTGCTCCTTCGCTGCCCTGAGCTGGACTCAGAGTTCCTTCTGCACGCGCTTGAGCTCATGCTGATCACCGCCTTTAAAAGCCCTTTTCTTTTGGTTCAAAAGGCCCTTGATGTCACTTGTAATCCATGGCTTGTTGTTAGCATAGCAGTGTACTGTTCTTACTGGAACTACAATGTCCATACAGAAGTTGATGTTGTCAGTAGTGCAGTCAACAACCTCCTCAATGTTCTCACTATGTGATCCCTGCAGGAAATCTCAGTCTGTAGTTCCAAAACATTCTCTCAGAGCCTTCTCTGCCTCCGGGGTCCTCTTCCTGAATGATCGTGTGGTTGTAGGTAGGACCCTCACTCTTGGTTTGTAGTGAGGCTGAAGCAGAACCAGGTTATGATCTGCTTTCCCAAGCGCAGGCAGCGGGGTGGTGCTGTATGCATCTTTAACGTTTGCATACAGTAAATCAATAGTCTTATTTCCCCGGGTGTTACAGTCCACATACTGGGAGAAGGCAGGTAATGTTTTGTCCAGCGTCACATGGTTAAAGTCTCCAGCGATTAGCACAAGTGCCTCAGGGTTCTGCGTTTGTAACTAGTGTTGTACAGTGATCCCTCGCTATATCGCGCTTCACTCCATCGTGGATTTTAAATGTAAGCATATGTGAATATATATCGCGGATTTTTCACTGCTTCGCGGATGTCTGCGGTCTACAGTACGTGTGCTTCCTCATTTGATTTGCCCATTTGAATTCAAACAAGGAACGCATTTGAATTCAAACAAGGGATGCTATTGGCGGATGGCTGAGAAACTACCCAATCAGAGCAAGCGGTTAAGTTCCTGTGTGCTGCTGATTGACTCAGCAACAGAGTGCTGCATTAACCAGGAAGTCTAATCTCACTCATTCAGCATTAACGCACGTTACTGCTAATGCTTCAGGATTGCAGAAAAGGTAAAAGTTTTGGATATGTTGAAGGAAGGAAACGGCTACACCGCTGCAGGACACAATTACAGCATCAATGAGTCCACGATTCTTTTTATTTAAAAAGGAGGAAAAGCGCATAAGATCTACGGTCGCAGTGTCCTTTAATCTGGGCGCAAAACGAGTTGTAAGTGGACGTGATAAGGCAGTAGTCTGGATGGAATCTGCTTTAGGGATTTGGATTGAAGAGTGATGGAAGAACAACAACGACGGTGCTAAACAGTCGCCTGAAGAGGCTCCTTTAGAAGAGCTGTAACGCTATCCTTTGTTGTGCAGTAAAATTAAACTCATCGTTATCGGACAAGTCGTCGTGTCATTGTTGGTGAGTAACCATAATTAATTATTTACGTACAGTACTTATTACATGTACATAGTTTAGTGTCACTGTACACACATTTTACTGTATACAATTTTTCTTGCATTGTACGTATTTATTGCTGGTGGCCTGCCTGTTGTAATGGCTGTAACGTATGTGATATCGGAGACACTCAATATCTTTAAAATATTTAGGTTTTACTGTATGTAAACTGTGTTTACATACATAATTTCAACGAATCTTACCTAATATCTAAGAGAATACAAAGGGTTTATGCTGTATAACTGTGCGTGAAATGTTTATAATAGTGTGGGAGAGTTTATAAGGGCTTAAAATATATAAAAATAACCATATAAACATATGGTTTCTACTTCGCGGATTTTCTTATTTCGCGGGTGGCTCTGGAACGCAACCCCCGCGATGGAGGAGGAATTACTGTACTCTGCTTTTTAACTGAGTAATAATCATAGCCAGTCTAATACTTTACTACTTTATTCTTATTTGCTTGCTACTGCAGAGCTGCCTTTAGCTAGAACTTTATTTGGTCATTCTTTACACTAAAAACTTGTAGTGCTGTACTTTTTTTCCCTTTTGTATGTAGTTCATTTTATATTAATGCTAAGTCATTATGTAACATTAATTTCAGCTTCAATTTATAGCATCTTTCCTGCAGCCACATTCTTTGTAACAACCAAATTTTAAATTGTGTGGTTGGAAAATGTTTTGTCCTAGTTGTTATATATCACAAGTCACACCATGCAGCAGTGGGAAATGGTTGAAGCCTTCCAAAAGGCTGTATGGACAGTGGTGTGGCACAGAGCTGTAATTAATACAGCTGTACTGCCTTATTTATGTGTATACAGTAGAAAGCAGTCTTTTTATTTACTATACATGTGTTCTTTTATAATGTACTCTTTTCTACTCATGCTGATGCTTATAATATATACTTTATTTCAGGATATTTCCTCAGTGATACATCTTGTAATGCATCTTAACATTACTATGTTTTTACAAGTTTTCTAATGATGATATTTGTGGAAGGTCGTACGTTAAAGGCTGAGTAACTGGCTGTTTAAAATTGGGTACTATAAACCAAACAGCACTAGCTGTGCCTGCCTATTGTTCACAAGAAGCTAACAGACTCAAAATCAGAAGTTATTTTATTTAAGGTACTGTGATTCTGTCATGAATAAACATGATCCTGAGAGTTTTCGTTTCTGCATTCAATTTAAGTGGAAAACTGTGTTTTTATTTGTTCTACTGTATGACTGAAATATTTACATTCACAATTGACATTTATGCTTTTTTTTTTTTGGTTTATAGAAATGTTTACCATGGACCCAAGATTCCAAGAGATTTGAAGGCGAAGAAAAGGGATATACTGTAAATGTGTGATCCACTGAAATGCAATTTAATGTCTATCATGTTCTTGTTATGAGGGGATAATTTGGTGTATTTGAAAACAAGCTTAACATCCCCTATGTAAGAAAGAGACCCTGCACAGAGAAAGCTAGAATATTTACAAGGTGTGGACGCTGTCTTATACTATGCTATTTAGTGCACAGAATTGATGTGGTTGCTTTTTATCAAAAAGTGTTTACAAAACAGAAACCAGTAAGAAATTCCCAGTTGGTAATATTGAAGCATTTTCCACTGGCAAAATCTGTGTGGCCTTTCAAATTGGATTTGCATTTCTGCCTCTTGTCCTACCTGTCACATTTTTGTATTGTTTAAATTATTACCTTCTGCATTCCTTGAAGAGCTGCTCTTATTGTTCTTTCTTTCTAAACTTTGCTGATTGTTTTATTCAGGCTGTGTTTCATTTAATTTAATTTGTGAACACAGTAAAAAGGCTCAAGAATTAAGAAAACCTATGTTGCATTACAGTTCTTCTGTATTTACAAATTTCAGCACATCTGATGATAATGCACTGTTTTTAAGATTTCAGGCTATTTTTTTTTCCCCTCAACAAATGTATACTTGCAAAGGATATGAACTTTAGCTTCAAAGCAGATTCAAATTTCTGTAGGATCATTTTATAAAGTGGAGATTTAATAAGGCAACATCTGACAGTTCAGGAGTTTAAAGCCCTGGTGACGTCATGTACTTAAGCTTCTCTGCGACAGAAGATAACTCTCTAATACGTAGTCACTCCAAAAATGACCTGCTGTCCTTGCCACAGTACCAGCTATAGCTAATATTCTCTGCAGTTAACATGAAACATATGACAGTTTTTTGAAAAAGTTTAATATGTAAGCAGCCTTAGTAAAACTAACAGCAAATTGTGTGAATTTTTGTAGTGCCTTACATATTTATTTAAATGCTGCTTTGTTGTTAAACAGATAATATCCCTTTGAGATTAAAGTTCTTGTTTTTTGTAAACATTACTAGTTCAAGATAAAAAATCCAGTGTCCTCTTGTTCTTTGAAAGTAGATTGTTTTGGGTTTTTAGTTATATGTACATTTATACACACCCATCTGTGCACATTACATATTTATGTATATGTTATATACACACAGTATAATGTCTGGTTGTGTGAATAAATATATTTACACACATAAATGCACGCATGGATGTGTGTTCATATATATGTATGGTAAATGCAAATATGAAGTTCATTCATATCACATGTGTATGTTAGTACTCCGTTAGGAAAAGTAATGTTTTAAGTAGACCTTTAAAAACTTCAATTAACTGCTGGTTTTGGAAATACAGGGGACAAAATCACTTCTGTCATTTGTGCAAAGTAATAAAAATGCATTTATGTATAGCAGCAGTTTTAGATCTATGCACAATAAGTTGATTCTTTGATATTTAACTTCATATTAAACCACATTGTTTGCTGAACCTTTATCTTTGGGGGATGTAACCTGGAAGAGAAATAGAGAATTGAGTTCATGTGATGTAAAGTGTGCTTGAAACATTTTTTTTGGACCATAGTACAAATTTTTGAAAGATATAGCATTCCAGCATTTTGGGCTAGCATGATAAAGATGCGTGAAACAACAAAGTCAGTTGAGAGCTTCAGAGGCATTCTTGTTCTTTTATTTGTTTTTTCTTTTTGTTTCTTTTACTCAAATATCTTGTTATATCTGTTGCATATTTTTTCTTAATGTTAGCCCCTGCATTGATTTTATGTTGCCGATTGTTACAACTGATTGTGAATAAAATTAAAGAGGGCAGAAAACTGATCAACTTTCCCCCTGTCTTTAAACTCGACAGTCGATTTGTTAATGCTGAGAAATAATTAACTGCACCTGCTCTTTTATCTTTAGCGTTCACATGTAACTAAATACGCTTCTAGAATACATAAGTAGCTTTAAGGTATTACCAAAAAACAGTGGACTTCCTAAAACTGCATTTAGCAACAGATGTTATAGATAATGATGAAAAGAAAGAAATATGTACATAGATACGAGTGACAGAGAATTAAACTATTCGAGACAAAATGCTAAAATTGTACATGGAATAGAAGCTGCAGGAACACACCTCCAGATCTCTGGATCTTTGTACCCACATGAACAGTCCGCTACCTCCTTCTCCACCACCTCCTCCCCCATAGTTGTTATTTTTTCATTTTCTTCACTTTCATCTTGGGTTTTACTTTTTTTCCATGTTGGATACGCACTTTATTGTAAATAGTGTTCCTTAGCTGTTAATATGCCTTTTTTTATTGCAGGAGACTTTGGTTGTCTTTTAAACATAAAACAACCTACTACCCTATTTTTTCCTGTCTGGTATTTTTTATTTTCATTTTTAACTTTTTTTTTTCTCAGTTTGGGTAAAGTTTTAACCAAAGATCTGGTGTACTTTTGAAAAACCTTCCATTCTTTTCCACCCAGCCAAAAACTAACACCATCTTGTTTGCTACAATTGATACAGAAAGTGCACATATTGAACACATCTTGGGGCATTTACAGTAGAAATTGTAATTTTATTATTTTAAGAGTTCCTGTTTTCTACATGTCAATTAAAGTTTATGGTTCTATGAACAATATTGCTATGAAAACAGCAGGCCAACCTCCTTGTTTTGCTTTTATTTTAACTTCTACAAGAGAATATCGCTGCCTTTTTTAAAAACTCCACTATGCTGGGTACAGTTGTCAGCAGTTTTTATTTTTTTCTATATATTGGCAAATACTACAATATTTCCCATACTTAGTAAATCCACCAAATAGGTTGCTTCAATTTGCCTCAGTGATATTTTCTTGCCTCACAGGAACATTAGTTATTACACATCGCCGTTGCTGCTTTAGTGGATACAGTTTGATTCAACAAATGTCTTCTCCACAAGACTCAAGTTACATATTTAGTGTTATCAGTAATATAGACCCAATGAATATTCTGTTCCTTTGTATTTTTTTTTTTTTTTTTAATTTTGTTTGAATCAATGAGAAGTGTCCATAGAGAGCAATGGGCAGGCTGGGCCTCCCTCCCCCATGTTCTGCCGGCCTCTTTCAGTAAAACCAAACTCTCATTAAACCAACCAAACAAAAGCTGACTGCAATCATTATGTGCAGGAATTAGCGCTTTATGCAATAGCTGAAGCAGCAATCTTTTTCAGCATTACTGGTATTCTGTCTTTTCAGGCCTGCTGGAGAAATACAAAAACGCTACAGTAGGACAAGATTTTCACTTTTGCTGATTGGCACTGCAATGTTTGTCAAAAGCGGAGAACCTGAGATTTTGATGCATTAATGTTTGTGGACAAAACAATAGCGGAAAAAAATATTTTTCATAGCAATTCTTTAAAACTCGTAGCTACCTCGTGATTAGTGAGATTTCTTGATAATCGCCTTATAGAGCATCAATTTCTTTTCCTGGTATTTGTATTTAGTTTTTAGTGGAGATGCCCAAACAACATTATTGTAATTAATTAGAATAGCACTTAGGACTTGCGTCCGAACATGTTCATTTCAAGAATTTATTAAATCAAAGTCTGCACTGTGCATGGGTCTCTCAACCTGCGGCTTCATTGTCTGCCTTGGCTTGAAAGGTCTTGCCTCTGATATAAAAGGATCAAGGTGGCATTGTATTGGAATCTTAAAAGAGAATTTAAGTACAAGGACGGATCTTCTTGCAAGAGTTTTATTTGTCTTGCGTTTTGTAGTTTTTCAAT
Source organism: Erpetoichthys calabaricus (assembly GCF_900747795.2). NCBI lineage: Eukaryota > Metazoa > Chordata > Cladistia > Polypteriformes > Polypteridae > Erpetoichthys > Erpetoichthys calabaricus. Next base: position 148,155,539 of record NC_041403.2, read on the forward strand.
TCCTGTGCCTGGCTTGTTCATGTTTAGTTATTACGTTTGCAGTGTTGATTATAAAAATGGGCTTTTTGAAATTATTTAAGTGGTAGGTAGCACTGATACTCATTTTGAAATGCTTTGAAGGTGTAAGTGTACGTGATCCTTTGTTACACTTAATAATCTCTAATCTTGCCAGTCTCGGGTCATGCGGATTTTGAACGTGGATGCCAATATACTCACCATACCATCAAAATATATTGGCATTTCTTGAAATCTGGATTGCCTGGAGACTGGTTTAGTTATAACAGATGTCTATTGATAACATATTAGAACTAACTGCCTGTCATTCTTTAAAATTGTGCCATACCTGTTGGACTACTAATGGAAGGACCTTTCACACATGGCTTTTAAACCTGCATTTGGCAAGGAGTGTAAACGTGAACCCTGTCAAGAAAGCCATTGCTGTTGTACACACCATTGTGAGCGGACACTGTCTCCTTTGTATGCTCCGTTCACCTCCGAGTGAGGTTGTTGAGCGCCTTTCAGTTTAGAATTAGGCCGCACCAAGGTGTTGTGACTCTTTGATTTGCTTGATTTCAGAAGTGTGTAATTGTACCACAGTAAGTGAAACAGGCCTGTTGGTTTTGTCAACAAGCTGCAAATAAATGTGATTATTTTTCAAAACCATTATTCTGTTGAAGGTTAGTGCTAAAGATTTCATATTTCAATATTAATTTGTGTGGACACAATTTGCCTCAACAGGAGTTTAATTACTTTTTCATATCTAGAATCTGGAAATCTGCAGTAGTAGGTTGGTAAGCATGTAGGGTTGTCCATTTTGCTTCCATGTTCTTGAGCCCTCCTGCTTTTCCCTTTCTTCTTCCAGCAGTTGTGCCTTCCTTTGTGTGTTATTTCGACACGTATCTTCTGTTGTGTGCAATTAACTCCTTTTGCTGCTGTTTTCAATGTTTTCATGCAGAGATTTAATGAGGCTACTTCCTTTTGTGTGCAGCAGGGTCACCATACACCTCGCCGATTTACAAGCAACACTGTTTTATAGTGTATGAAAGTATTTTGTACTTTCTGATATTTCACTGTATTCTTCACAGACTTTGTTCTATGCAAGATAATCTATCACAACTGAAGACACTGTTAAGGAGAAGTGATATTTATTCTGTTACTTATATGACTTGAACTAGATCAGCCCAGTATTTTTTCAGTTTATCTTCTTTCTCTCTCTGTTGTATTTAATAACCTGATACAGCAAACTGGAGCAAACTTACCAGTGTACTTTACCGGTGGAACAAACTACCGGGTTATTTTTGTTGTATATGTTAGAAATTGTTTCTGGTTTTCTTGCAATAAATTATCTAAAGTTTACATGGACCTAATGTTCTCTTTTTCTATGTTGAGGTAACGGTTTTGAACAAATTCTACTGACTCTGTGAATGGGTTGGGGCTGGGATTAACCATAACTTCCAAACTGGGTGGCATGGTGGCGCAGTGTTTAGTGCTGCCCCCTCACAATTCAGCATCCTGGTTTTAAATCATAATGTCTGTGCACCTGTGAAAGTTCCTCCCAATATTCACAAAGATGAGCAGGTTAGTGTATTTCATTATTTTAAATAATCCCCCCTCTTGCTCGCTCGCTCTCTCTTGCTATATATATCTGTTATTAAAAAAAATCCTGGAAAGCAAAAGCAAGGCTACGATACGTGATCTTCTCGAAAAGACATTTAAAAGAGCCACGAGGCAAACAGACTTGCCATGGGGCGTCTCACGGGGACCGTAAAAATAAGACTTGGTGCCAAGAGATTGTCCCAGGGCCGTCTCTCTGGGACGCATGAGCTTCTTGCAAGACATGCCCTACTTACAAAAGATATCATATAAGAGCTCACCCATCAAAAAACACTGTCGTGTAAAAGCATGTAGTACACACAGATCATGTGCTCTCAGCACATAAAAAACGTACAAGGACAATACGGAGAATAGAGACCCACAGGCGTTGGAGAGAAAAAAAAGGCAGATAAGAGATTGTGAAAGCAGTGGAATTCGAAATGCTTGAACAAACGATGGTGCGATACACATGCAGAGAAAAGTACAGAATATGAAAGCAGTAAAATTCGAAAGTATTGTAGTGTCCCAGCCAGGTTGAGGGCTTTTTGGTTTTAAGTGACTGTTCGGTCCGATTGAGGGAGGGCGGAGTACAGCACGGAAGACTGATAGCGGGGTATTGATTGCAGCGGTGAGGGGGGCGTTGGAGAGGGTGCTAGAAAGTTGTGTTTGGGGTTAGGAAGTCGGCGATTGTTCAAGTAAAACTTTTGTGACACTTTATCATGTCAGTCGCTACAGTATCAAAGAAAAGATAGAAAAGATCACATTATCGCAAACAAAAGGTGATTAATCATCAGAACCAGGTGTAATTGAAAAAATAACAGGACAAATCGAGGTCAGAAAAAAAAGAGTAGACAACAAAATCTTTTTGCATTCGCATTCTTCAATGCACAAAACATGGATTTACACGATAATGGACCATACGCTATGTGAATCTGTGGTCCAGGAACAGTTTAAGCAATGACAAGTTAAATTTCAAAGAATACACAATTCGGTCAGGTGTATATTGATGATCATGGAGAAGCGATGCAAATTTTAACAGGCAAAAAGAAAGGTAATGTATATATTCCATGAATAACATCACATACCAAAGGAGATCGTGATATGCCATTCATATTAAAATGTTTACAGTTTACCATGGGAATAGCTTTTGCTGGGACAATAAAACACAGGGACAAACAATAGAAAAAGATTATTTATTAGAGAAACAGAAACAATATTCAGTCACGGGCTGTTACAGGTGCTGGTCATAAAATTAGAATATCATGACAAAGTTGATTTATTTCAGTAATTCCATTCAAAAAGTGAAACTTGTATATTAGATTCATTCATTACACACAGACTGATGTATTTCGAATGTTTATTTCTTTTAATGTTGATGATTATAACTGACAACTAATGAAAGTCCCAAATTCAGTATCTCGGAAAATTAGAATATTGTGAAAAGGTTCAATATTGAAGACACCTGGTGCCACACTCTAATCAGCTAATTAACTCAAAACACCTGCAAAAGCCTTTAAATGGTCTCTCAGTCTAGTTCTATAGGCTACACAATCATGGGGAAGACTGCTGACTTGACAGTTGTCCAAAAGACGACCATTGATACCTTGCACAAGGAGGGCAAGACACAAAAGGTCATTGCTAAAGAGGCTGGCTGTTCACAGAGCTCTGTGTCCAAGCACATTAATAGAGAGGCGAAGGGAAGGACAAGATGTGGTAGAAAAAAGTGTACAAGCAATAGGGATAACCGCACCCTGGAGAGGATTGTGAAACAAAACCCATTCAAAAATGTGGGGGAGATTCACAAAGAGTGGACTGCAGCTGGAGTCAGTGCTTCAAGAACCACCACGCACAGACGTATGCAAGACATGGGTTTCAGCTGTCGCATTCCTTGTGTCAAGTCACTCTTGAACAAGAGACGGCGTCAGAAGCGTCTCGCCTTTGGACTGCTGCTGAGTGGTCCAAAGTTATGTTCTCTGATGAAAGTAAATTTTGCATTTCCTTTGGAAATCAAGGTCCCAGAGTCTGGAGGAAGAGAGGAGAGGCACAGAATCCACGTTGCGTGAGGTCCAGTGTGAAGTTTCCACAGTCAGTGATGGTTTGGGGTGCCATGTCATCTGCTGGTGTTGGTCCATTGTGTTTTCTGAGGTCCAAGGTCAACGCAGCCGTCTACCAGGAAGTTTTAGAGCACTTCATGCTTCCTGTTGCTGACGAACTTTATGGAGATGCAGATTTCATTTTCCAACAGTACCTGGCACCTGCACACAGTGCCAAAGCTACCAGTACCTGGTTTAAGGACCATGGTATCCCTGTTCATGATTGGCCAGCAAACTCGCCTGACCTTAACCCCATAGAAAATCTATAGGGTATTGTGAAGAGGAAGATGCAATACGCCAGACCCGACAATTCAGAAGAGCTGAAGGCCACTATCAGAGCAACATGGGCTCTCATAACACCTGAGCAGTGCCACAGACTGATCGACTCCATGCCACGCCGCACTGCTGCAGTAATCCAGGCCAGAGGAGCCACAACTAAATATTGAGTGCTGTACATGCTTATACTTTTCATGTTCATACCTTTCAGTTGGCCAACATTTCTAAAAATCCTTGTTTGCATTGGTTTTAATTGATATTCTAATTTTCCGAGATACTGAATTTGGGACTTTCATTAGTTGTCAGTTATAATCATCAACATTAAAAGAAATAAACATTTGAAATACATCAGTCTGTGTGTAATGAATGAATCTAATATACAAATTTCACTTTTTGAATGGAATTACTGAAATAAATCAACTTTGTCATGATATTCTAATTTTATGACCAGCACCTGTATACATTGCGTTGTCACAATGTGTGCCCAAAAAATATTGTTTTTAATGAAGCTTTAAAGTAAAAGTACAAAAAATGAAATTTGAACAATTCTAAAGAAGAAAAAAAATTGTATATCCGATTAACCAAATACGGGTTGGCGAGCGAAGCAAGCAGGGGGCTAAGCCTCCTAGTATATACAGTGAAATACGTTTAACGCGAAAACGCTTAAGACAAAATATCGGTTAACACGAAATAATACAACGGCCCCGACAAACTACTATGTATTTTCATGCATTTTTTTCTCTTAACACGAAACGAAAATCGCTTAACACGAAAAGATTTCCCTTCTGGGAATGAACAAAATACGGAAAACACCAGCCGCGCAGGCGAGATTTAAGAGGGGTGTGAAATGAGAGAGGTGGTTTCACATGTTTCGTAGAAAGGAGGCTAACTTGGCTTTGAAATACCCTCGGAATAGCCTGTGACACGAGCCAATTTTGTTTATCTAAGCTACTTTCACCCTCCACCCCTACAAACGCCACACAAAAACATCTCATCTCTCATCAGTTAGCTTTGGAATTCGGTGACGAGTACATCGTGGTGTGAGTAAAAATCAGTGAGTTTGGTTCGCGTTTTGTTTTTCTATTTTAGAATTTTTTTACGAGCACAATGGTAAAGAGCTCAGGGGGAAAGCAAACTGCTATTTCGCTTAAAATGAAGATGGAACTTCTTAAGGCTGTTGATCAAAAACAGAAGACGAAAACGGAAATCTGTAAAGATTTTGATATTGCTAACTCTACATTATCAACAATACAGCAATTAAAAAAAGAGCAAATTACGGAAATGTTTGAACGGAGTAAGTTTGAGCCAGAGCGAAAACGGATGAGAACGGCCAAGCACGAGGATTTAGAGACGGCTTTATTTGTTTGGTTCAAACAAGCGAGATCTCAGAATGCTCCCATTTTTATTAAATACATGCATATATAGATATCTGTAAATAAAATGTACTCTAATAAACTTAATTTTGTTGACTATACTGTATGTTTTTTTTTTGTAATATCCATCCATCCATCCAGTTTCCAACCCGCTGAATCCGAACACAGGGTCACGGGGGTCTGCTGGAGCCAATCCCAGCCAACACAGGGCACAAGGCAGGAACCAATCCCGGGCAGGGTGCCAACCCACCGCAGGACACACACAAACACACCCACACACCAAGCACACACTAGGGCCAATTTAGAATCGCCAATCCACCTAACCTGCATGTCTTTGGACTGTGGGAGGAAACCGGAGTGCCCGGAGGAAACCCACGCAGACACGGGGAGAACATGCAAACTCCACGCAGGGAGGACCCGGGAAGCGAACCCAGGTCCCCAGATCACCCAACTGCGAGGCAGCAGCGCTACCCACTCCGCCACCGTGCCGCCCTTTTGTAATATCCTTTAACACAAAATTCTTTTAACATGAAAAAATATTTCAGTCCCCTCAGTTTCGTGTTAAATGATTTTCACTGTGTATGTATATATATATATATATATATATATATATATATATATATATTTTTTGTGTGTGTGAAAGAGTGGACTAGCATTACTTCAACAACACCTTCAACATACTTTGCACCTAATGGAGCAACAAAATGGCCCTCCATGACCCTCAATTGAATTAAGCAGGGTTGTGTGTGTTCTAAGGCATTGTGAAATCAGAATTAACAGGAAAATTCAACAGATGTTTGAGGTCTTCCTAGAACGGAATGAACATTTTTATAGGGTACAAAAAGACACTTAAAGGTGTAAAATATTCAGCATAAAAAGGTAAACTGTAAACCGCAAGACATAATGGGATGCACCTTACAGGCTACTGTGTATGTACAGTGCATCCGGAAAGTATTCACAGCGCATCACTTTTTCCACATTTTGTTATGTTACGCCTTATTCCAAAATGGATTAAATTCATTTTTTTTTCTCAGAATTCTACACACAACACCCCATAATGACAACGTGAAAAAAGTTTACTTGAGGTTTTTGCAAATTTATTAAAAATAAAAAAATTGAGAAAGCACATGTACATAAGTATTCACAGCCTTTGCCACGAAGCTCAAAATTGAGCTCAGGTGCATCCTGTTTCCCCTGATCATCCTTGAGATGTTTCTGCAGCTTAATTGGAGTCCACCTGTGGTAAATTCAGTTGACTGGACAAGATTTGGAAAGGCACACACCGGTCTATATAAGGTCCCACAGTTGACAGTTCATGTCAGAGCACAAACCAAGCATGAAGTCAAAGGAATTGTCTGTAGAAGTCCGAGACAGGATTATCTCGAGGCACAAATCTGGGGAAGGTCAGGAAAAATTTCTGCTGCTTTGAAGGTCCCAATGAGCACAGTGGCCTCCATCAGCCGTAAGTGGAAGAAGTTTGAAACCGCCAGGACTCTTCCTAGAGCTGGCCGGCCATCTAAACTGAGCGATCGAGGGAGAAGGGCCTTAGTCAGGGAGGTGACCAAGAACCCGATGGTCACTCTGTCAGAGAGAGAGAGGAGAAACTTCCAGAAGGGCAACAATCTCTGCAGCAATCCACCAATCAGGCCCGTATGGTAGAGTGGCCAGACGGAAGCCACTCCTTAGTAAAAGGCATATGGCAGCCCGCCTGGAGTTTGGCAAAGGGCACCTGAAGGACTTTCAGACCATGAGAAAGAAAATTCTCTGATCTGATGAGACAAAGATTGAACTCTTTGGTGTGAACGCCAGGCATCACGTTTGGAGGAAACCAAGCACCGCTCATCACCAGGCCGATACCATCCCTACAGTGAAGCATGGTGGTGTCAGCATCATGCTATGGGGATGTTTTTCAATGGCAGGGACTGGGAGACTAGTCAGGATAAAGGGAAAGATGACTGCAGCAAAGTACAGAGACCTCCTGGATGAAAACCTGCTCCAGAGTGCTCTTGACCTCAGACTGGGGCGACGGTTCATCTTTCAGCAGGACAACCGACCCTAAGCACACAGCCAAGATATCAAAGGAGTGGCTTCAGGACAACTCTGTGAATGTCCTTGAGTGGCCCAGCCAGAGCCCAGACTTGAATCCGATTGAAAATCTCTGGAGAGATCTTAAAATGGCTGTGCACCGACGCTTCCCATTCAACCTGATGGAGCTTGAGAGGTGCTGCAAAGCGGAATGGGCGAAACTGGCCAAAGATAGGTTTGCCAAGCTTGTGGCATCATATTCAACAAGACTCGAGGCTGTAATTGTTGCCAAAGGTGCATCGACAAAGTATTGAGCAAAGGCTGTGAATACTTATGTACATGTGATTTCTCAGTTTTTTTATTTTTAATAAATTTGCAAAAACCTCAAGTAAACTTTTTTCACGTTGTCATTATGGGGTGTTGTGTGTAGAATTCTGAGGAAAAAAAATGAATTTAATCCATTTTGGAATAAGGCTGTAACATAACAAAATGTGGAAAAAGTGATGCGCTGTGAATACTTTCCGGATGCACTGTATGTAGATGACTAACAGAATTTTTGTGGTTGAAAATGAAGGCGAGTACTTTGTGATCACCATCAGTGTCAGTATTGGAGAACAGTAGCAGCAGTCATTTCTGTAAATGTAGTGATGGATACAGAAATGTTGAATAAGGTGTGGTACAAGATGTATTGTGATAGGGGGGCCGAAATGAAATATGAGGGAGCCGGACATTGCATGAAGCCAGCTTTACATTTCATGACGTCTAGTCAAAGAGGATGTCAGAGTTGACAACTGCAGTTGCTGATCTCATCACCCTGAGAATTTCCGATTATACAGTCGTGTCCAAAAGTTTTAAGAATGACCCAAGTGTTGGTTTTCACAAAGTTTGCTGCTTCTGTGTTTTTAGATCTTTTTGTTAGATGTTTTTATGGTGTACTGCAGTAGAATTATAAGCATTTCATAAGTTTCAAAGGCTTTTATTGACAATTACATTAAGTTTATGCAAATCAATATTTGCAGTGTTGGCCCTTCTTTCTTTGTCAAGACCTCTGCAATTCACCCTGGCAGGCTGTCAATCAACATCTGGGCCAACTCCTGACTGATGGCAGCCCTTTCTTGCAGAATCGATGCTTGGAGTTTGTCAGAATTTGTGGGTTTTTGTTTGTCTACCTGCCTCTTGAGGACTGACCACAAGTTCTCAATGGGATTACAGGCTGGGGAATTTCCTGGCCATGGATCCAAAATTTCAAGCTTTTGTTTCCCGTGCCACTTAGTTATCACTTTTGCCTTATGGCCCGGTGCTCCACCATGCTGGATTGTTCATTGATGGTCACCAGACTGTTCTTGGATGGATGGGAGAAGTTTCTCTCGGAGGATATTTTGGTCCCATCCTTTCCTAGAAATTTGATTCTGTTCATCTGGACAAAGTTTTTAAGTGGTAGAAATATTTCGAGACTTATCCAAGTCTCTTCCTCAGTCTCAATTGACTGCAGGTTTCCCCAACCTTCTAAACAGTACCTTTGCTTAATCACAGAGACTAGCACCATTGACAAAGGGCCAGTTGATCAGTGATATGCAAATTGTCCACTGATTAGTAGACGTGTGAACCATTCATGGAGGGTTGAGGAATGGCTGCAATCACAGCATTGTAAGATGGCGACAGATGTACCCTTAGGCCCCCTCCTCTGTTCAGAGATGGTCGTTCCTTTTTCACGTAAATGGCCTCCTTGATTCCTCTCTCAAACCAGCGCTCCTCTCTGTCCAGGATGTGCACCTCTTCATATTTAAAGGAGTGACCACTATCCTGTAGATGTAAATAGACTGCGGAGTCCTGGCCTGACGAGGAAGCTCTTCTGTGTTGTGACATGCGCTTAGCCAGTGGCTGCTTGGTTTCCCCAATGTACAATTCACAGCACTCCTCCTGGCACTTAACTGCGTAAACTATGTTACTCTGTTTGTGCCGTGGGACCCGATCCTTGGGATGGACCAATCTTTGGCGTAACGTGTTTTGGGGTTTGAAAGCCACTGAGACCTGGTGTTTCGAGAAAATGCGCCTCAGCTGTTCCGATACTCCTGACACATATGGGATCACTAAGGGTTTTCGCTTAGGCAGTGGATGTCCTTCCTCTCTCATGAATCGCTTGGAGCGTTCTTTAGGTGTCCTCCCTGCTTTGACAAAGGACCAGCTGGGATAACCACATTTACTCAGGGCCTTTTTGACGTGGTGTTCTTCTGCTTCCCTGGCCTCTGAGTCTGTGGGAATGGTGTTAGCTCTGTGTTGTAGAGTCCTAATGACACCTAGTTTGTGCTCTAGTGGATGGTGAGAGTCAAACCTTAGATACTGGTCCGTATGTGTGGGTTTACGGTACACATCCACTTTCAAATGTCCCCCGTTGACGATGGAAATTTCACAGTCTAAGAAGGCTAGCTTGTTATTTTTCATATCCTCTCTGGTGAACTTGATGTGTTTGTCCACCCCGTTGATGTGGTCTGTGAACTGTGGTACCTCCTGAAATCTGATTTTCACCCAGGACAATTTGCATATCACTGATCAACTGGCCCTTTGTCAATGGTGCTAGTCTCTGTGATTAAGCAAAGGTACTGTTTATAAGGTTGGGGAAACCTGCAGTCAATTGAGACTGAGGAAGAGACTTGGATAAGTCTCGAAATATTTCTCCCACTTAAAAACTTTGTCCAGATGAACAGAATCAAATTTCTAGGATTTCCTTACCTAGATTATTGAGCATGCATCGAGACGTCCCATCCTTTGTTTTTAGGCAAAATTGTGAGTGAGCCCTGCACTCCCTGGACTGAGAAGCAACCCCATACATTAATGGTCTTGGAATGCTTTACTGTTGGCATGACACAGGACTGATGGTAGCGCCGCTCACCTTTTCTCAGTCCTCAGCAGTCCAATCCCTGAACCTTTTGCAGATTACCTGTCTGTCCCTGATGTTTTTCTTGGCTTCTTTGCTGCCCTTCTTGACACCAGGCCATCCTCCAAAAGTCTTCACCTCCCTCACTGTGCATGCAGATGCACTCCCACCTACCTGCTGCCATTCCTGAGCACGCTCTGCACTGGTGATGCCGGCAGCTGCATCAGCTTTAAGAGACGGTCCTGTTGCTTGCTGGACTTTGTTGGGCGTCCTGAAGCCTTCTTCACCACTCTGTTCTAACTCGGTCAGCATGACAGTGATGTCCAGCCTTGTCCTCATCGACACTCTCCCCTATGTGAACGAGAGGATTACTGAAGTGATGTCAGCAGGTCCTTTTGTGGCAGGGCTTAAATGCAATGGAAATGGCAAAGTGGGACTTTGCAATTAATTGCAACTCATATGTTCACTTTTCATAACATTCTGGAGTATTTATCAAAACTGAGGAAGCAAACTTTAGGAAAAATTAATATTTGTGTCATTCTCAAAACCTTTGGCCATGACTGTACAGTTAGACATTGCAAGGCCTGACAAATTATATGACTGAATGGCGATTTTCCAATGCAGTTTCACATTTCCAAAAGTATTTCGAGCTCACCCCATTTTGTGATCGCCATTAATTTATGTGGTACCTGGCAGAGCTGGAGCTTTATGAATGTTGTCCAGGTATGGCAGGTTCATCCACAATCTTGGCCCCTTTTACTCTCCTCCCCCCATAATATTGTGCTATGTTAAAACAGAAGACAAGGCTCTCTTCTGTTTGCTAGGTCCAAACCCCCTGTGTTCTTCGTCCTTATGACTGCGTTATATGCATTGTACAAGTGAACACTCCGTTGTTGTCCCCTCACACACACACACAGGAGTCACCCCCACAGGTTAAGACAGATGTCACAGACTGGTTGGACCGAGTCCCTGGGGGTGAGTGACTGCACAACGGCAAGTTACAGAAAAGTGCTGCCTTCAACTCACTAACTCTTTTAGGGCTAATTTTTTTTTTTGTTTGTTTCTTTTCTCCCAGGGCTGAATATTTTTCCAAAAAGTAACTTTTTATAAAAAAGAACAGAAAGCGATTGTTTAACATATCAAATCAACAAAAAATATTTATTTTTGACAAATGTTACCATTTTGCATGTTGTATGAGCCTGCATACTATATGATTTCACATTCTATGATTTCACATACTGTACATATTACAAAGCAAAGTCCTGCAAAGTATGATATTGCTCAAAGCAGCCAATTGCATGCATTGCCACGTTGCACTGCTTACAATACGTGTTGCACTGGTCTCGTTTTTTGTTGTGGGTTTCCACTTTGAAAAACGAGAATACGGAGCAAGCGCATCCCGCGATTCAAAAAATTGCTCTGCATACCTGTTTGTCTCATCTGACAGTAGCTGAAAAGTGGCATCAGGAGAGAGCAACCTGAAGTAGTCCAGCGGCTGGTAATCTGTCGTGTCCAACAGCAAGCCATGCCGTCTTGTGAAGTCCGATAGCCAGTTCGGCTTCCACGGATCAATGTCTGTGTATTCCTCCTATGCGAACCTTGCCATAGGTGCATCGGCTGCACAAATACACTCAGCTGGCAGCTGATCAGCTGGGGCAGCATCGGCTGGTGTTCGATCAGCTGATGCCGGCTCCTCACTCTCTTGCTCGATCTCCTGATCACTTTCGATAAAATCCGATTTTGAAAAATCAGAGTCCAACTCAGCGATAATGCGCAAAACAACATCTGCTGAGTATTTTCTTTTCTGCACTCACTTCGCTCCCTTGTGAGATGTCGATGCCATCTTGCCTTTGTTTACATTTCGCAACTCATGCACACGCAAGGATTAGATGCCGAATCAACAAGTCTAACATTCCTCCAAGCAGAGAGGGAATGCCTGTGACGTGACAGTGAGTTTTGTTGCCATTAACAGCTGATTGTCACCCTCTATCGCAAGATGTCGACTTTTGTCGACATTCACCCTCAACCCCTCCTGTCGACAAAATCGATATCCACCCTAAAAATGCTAAGACAGTCAGTTCAGTCAACTGATTAAAATCGCACAAAAAATAATGCAATGTGACGGGACATCGAGTTAAGAATAAAGTGTAAAAGAATTCTGAGATGAAATAAGTAGTCATAGAGTGTAAAACGTCTCCTGCTGGCATTTGGAAAAATGAAGGAAGACCCGGGTGTTGATTTTGGTAAGTAAGCTTATTGTGTACAATGGCAAAGCTGTTTAAAGCTCAGATTAGTTTGTACAGCAAAATGAGCTTATAGGTAAAGCCTGCCTTGTGTATTAATTATTTCTAAATCAAAATTTAAAATATAAATACTTTGTGAAATTCCTTATTTTCATTCCAGTTGGGTGCAGGAATCGGCCCTGAGGAGAACACATAAAAACAGTACTAACAATAATACATTTTATTTATTGGGTGCCTTTCTAAACACTCCAGCGGCAATGGGGCATCTGTTGGTGAAGAAAGATTCACGGATCTTGACTTTGCTGACGATGCTGCGATCTTTTCGGAGTCAGTGGAGGTTCTGATCGGGGTGCTCGAGAGACTGAACGAGGAGTCTGAGTGTCCTGATAAAAACCAAGATCTAGGACTTTAATCACATCTTTTTGTCACAGGCATCAGCAGTTTTTTTGTCTGCGGAGAGAGTGTCAACCTCATCGAGAGGTTTACTTACCTTTGCAGTGACATTCATGTCTTTGGTTACTTTTCCTATGAAGTTAGAAGATGGATTGGGAGAGCATGGGGGGTGGTGTGTGGTGCTCACGAAATCTCAGCAAAGGGATGAAGGTCCAAGTCATTAGAGTCCTGGTGCTTCCTGTCTTTCTATATGGTTGTGAGACATGGATGCTATCCAGTGACCTGAGATGAAGACTGGACTCCTTCGGTACTGTGTCTCTTTGAAAAATCCTTGGGTCACGCTGGTTTGACTTTGTGTTGCTCACGGAGTCCCGAATGAGGCACATTACCTGCATTGTGAGGGAGCGTCAGTTACCTGAGGGTGATCCGGTTGTAAGACATGAACGCTATCCAGTGACATCAGATGAAGACAGGACTTCTTCAATACTGTGTCCCTTTGGAGAATCCTTGGGTACCGCTGGTTTGACTTTGTGTTGTTCATGGAGTCCAGAATAAGGCACGTTACCTGAATTGTGAGGGAGCGTCACTTACAGCACTATGGCCATGTGCTGCGATTCCCAGAGGGTGATCCAGCTCGTAAGATCCTCATTGTTCAGGACCCGACTGGCTGGACCAGGTCAAGAGGATGCCCACATAACACCTGGCAGATCGAGGGTCATTTCCGGATGGTGGGACTGGACCGCGTGTCTGCCTGAGGGGGTTGCCAACCGGGATCCCAAGCTGTTGGTGGGTGCAGTAACGTGCTGTATCAGTGCATGCCCCCCAATCTGACCTGACCTGCAAGTCACCCTACAAAGAGTTAACAAATAAAGTAGTAATAGGAACAAACAAAAAATAAAATTCAGCAAGAAAGAAGTAACAAACTTGCAACAAATTCATTAACAAATAATTTTTTAAGCACTTTATTGATTTTATTAAAATCAAATAACATTCCATACAAACAAGTCAAGTTTAATAAAACTAGGTTTGAAACACGTCAGCCCAATGATGAGAAAGAGAGCTAGACCAGAAGAGTAAAACTTTAATAATAGTAAAAATATGTAAATAAATAAATGAATCCCAATAAAAAAAAAAGAGGGGAGAGAATCTGCTTCCTCAATTTAAATGCTTATTCTAAAATGTTATTGATTAGATCCTGCCTGGTTTGGAAAAATTTTTGTACAGATCCTCCAAATGCAATTTTGATTTCTTTCCAATTTCAAATAGTGTATAACATCTGACTTAAGAGAGTTTGGGCTAGGATTCTTCCAGTTGAGCAATACAGATATACGTGCCAGTAAAATGTTATTTGATATGCCAATTTCAAGAGGGCTCTTTTAACTGTTGTTATTGAGTCTAGTTGGTGAGAATTCCAGACTTGCGCAGCTCTGCTCCCATAGAAGAAAGTTTAAGGTGTGGCACAGAAAGTAAAGACGCAGATGAGGATCTGAGAGGGCAGGAAGGCCTAGAAGTCTGCAGAAGATCACCAAGAGCTGGGGAGCTTTATTTTTGGATTTTATTAAAATCAAATAACATTCCATACAAATAAGGAGTTTTAAATGTTGAGAGCTGTATTTTGTATTGTATATGGTAGTAGACAGGGAGCCAGTGGCTCTGAGGCTAGGGATCTGCACTGGCAATCGGAAGGTTGCCGGTTCAAATCCCATAAATTCAAAAGAGACTCTGCTCTGTTGGGCCCTTGAGCAAGGCCCTTAGTCTGCAATTGCTGAGCGCTTTGAGTAGTGAGAAAAGCGCTATATACAGTGAACCCTCGTTTATCACGGTTAATCCGTTCCAGACTCTACTGTGATAAATGAATTTTCGCGAAGTAGGATTCTTTATTTATAAATCGAATATTTTCGCAGTTAGAGTATAGAAAACCTGTTTACGACCTTCTAAATATGTTTTTTAACATTATTAGAGCCTCTCTAAACATGAAATAGCACCCTGTAGTCACCATTACACTCGTATTACCCAATATATTAGAGAAAATAAGACATATTAGACATTACAAATATCATATTATTGTTATTGTACTGTACATTTATTTATATACACACACAGTTCTTACACACAACCACTAACCTATGAAGGCACAACCTCAGTAGGAGAGTCTTCAGGTGGTGCAGTATCTTCAGCAGGTGTGTCGTTGTCTTCTTCCGCTGAAGGAGTACTAGGAGTAGGCAGTGGGTGTCTGGGTGTGCGGCTGAAGAACATCTTGATAGGCAGTTGCTGGCGCTGTCTTTTCATATGTGTGAGGAGGCTTTTGTAGGGTATTGCCATCTTTGATCATATCCAAGAGTTTCACCTTCTCCTGGATGGTTAGCACTTAGTTTTATTGTCAGAAGGCTTAGACAAAGCAGCATGTTTAGGAGCCATCGTGGGGCTTAGATAAAAGTTCTCAGAAAGCGCATGCGTAGTGACGTAAGCGTGTATGAGAAAAAAATCGCGATAGAGTGAAGCCGCGAAATTCGAAGCGTGATATAGCGAGGGATCACTGTAAATGCAAAGAATTATTATTATTGGAAAAGAATCGGTGTTAGAACAGCACTACAACGGACAGAGCAGATTATGTTACTTCAGAAGTCAAGGTGGACGTGCTGTATGAACAAGAGATTATAGGGGTGTAGATCAGCCATAGCACTAGGTGGGGGGAGCCAGGAGCATGCGCACCCACTACACAACAAACCACCATATATTGGCACCCGAGTGCAGCAGAGAGGAGAGACTTTGATATTAATAAAGATGAGGATTTCGCTGCATGGACAGGCTCACCATTAAGTGTTGGTTCCTAACTTGTACTTAGTAGTTTTCCCCAACTAGTAAAACTGAACTGAATGGATTCATTTAACAGCTGGGTTCTTGCTGCCCCCTTGTATTATGGTGGCACTGTAGTCATCAGTTCCCGGGTGACTGCCCAACTGTTGTCCCAGCAGGAACATTTCACTTAACCATCTTATTTTGGGAGCGGTGCTGGAGAGCCAACAAAAGAATGAAATAACTGAGCCAGCCGCCGTCATTTCCTGGAGATCTGGGAGGCAAACCTGTGTTCCAAATGAATGAAGTCCTGTTTCACATCTGTTAGCCAGTGAGTAACGTCAGCGGTTGGCAGTAGAGTGAGACAGAATGTCACCTCACACTTTGCGCCAGAGAGTTAAGCGGGGCCTGAAATAGCAGCACCGAAGCCTCCTGTAGGACCCGCTTTGGAGTGCTGTGACGTGCGAGAGAGGTCTGTGAGAAGACATGGAGATATGCGAGTGCCAGCATTCATATGCTAAAAGAGCTCTGTGGAATACACCTCTGCACTCTAAAAGAAGCAACCTCTGAAGAAGAACGATGTAGCTTCCCCCATACTGTCTGTAAAACGTTGTTGAAGCCTTCACTCATGCAGAAGTGGCGACATCTTGCACAAGTGGGCCTTACCAATTGAATGCAAACTTACTGCACTGACATCTCCTTGGATGGCCTCGGCACTGAAAAATCTGAAAGTGCCAATGAAGGGCAGCTAAAGTGACCCTGTGTTAAAAAGCTAAAGTGACGTGACCCTGCGTTATGAAATAGCGGGTTGGACAATGACTGACTGGTTACATGTAGTCGTTTAGGATAGTGTTTTGATACGCTTTCCATATTGATATATCACACCGTACGCGGTGTCCACTTGCACTCATGTCTTGCTTTGCCTGTTACCATCCACCGGGTTAGTACTGCAGAGGAAAAGACGTTGTCGTCCTGTAAGAAGTGTAAATGTCAAAAAGTATATTTTGATAACTCTACAAGCCTAATGTCATTCCCTGAATCTCCCATTCAAATCTTTGAAAGACAAAATGAGATTTGGTTACACGTAGGCGGCACAGTGGCGCAGTGGTAGCGCTGCTGCCTCACAGTAAGGAGACCCGGGTTCACTTCCCGTGTCCTCCCTGCGTGGAGTTTGCATGTTGTCTGCGTGGGTTTCCTCCGGGTGTTCCAGTTTCCTCCCACAGTCCAAAGACATGCATATTAGGTGCATTGGCGATCCTAAATTGTCTCTAGTGTGTGCTTGGTGTGTGTGTGTGTGTGTGTGCCCTGTGGTGGGCTGGTGCCCTGCCAGGGGTTTGTTCCTGTGTTGTGCCCTGTGCTGCTTGGATTGGCTCCAGCAGACTCCCGTGACCCTCTAGTTAGGATATAGCGGGTTGGACAATGACTGGCTGGTTACATGTAGTCATTTAGGATAGTGTTTTGATACAACTTTCCATATTGAAATATCACATTTATCTTAAAGAATTAGCATAAGGGGTTAATAAATGTCATTAACCTGTTCAGGCAAATTCGGAAACCAGATCAAGGTCAAGGGAACAACAAAATGTACTGAAAGAAGACTAAGAGGTCAGCAGATGTCCTGTGAACAACCAGATGGGACAGTTGTTATATAAACAGAGATTTCAAGGGTGGTGACTCAACCAAAAAGGGTATAATAAGAACCAGAATAGATTATATTAGACTTTTATTTTATACTATCTGTGTGAGCACACGCTGTAAAAAGCCCAGGGGTCCTAAAAACTATTGAAATCATCAGAAAAAAAAATTGAAATGTAGAGATGTCAGGTAATTGAAAGGAACTACTCTGGGCACTTCTCTTCTAGGAGTATTTGTTTTGCCAACGTGCTCACATCACTTGTGTATTTAGCGGCTAAGCAACTTTGTCTTTCTTCGGAGGTTTTGTTTTGCCGATGTGCTCGCCTCGCTTGCATATCCTCGGAGGTGGAGCCCTTACCCCGACTCCACCTCTCACTTCTGGGCCGGACAGACAGACACACACACTTCCACACGTAGACATTGATATACAAGACAAGTCATTTGGGTGTAAACCGACGAACCAACCAGAGTTTGCATTGACTTACACTGTACGAATATTCAGTAGTTTATAAAATGAACCTCTATCTTCTGTTTCTCTGTAACAGAGTGAACATTAGAACAATCTACACGAGAACAGGCCATTCAGCCCAACTAAGCTCGCCAGTCCTATCCACTTATTTCTTCCAAAAAAACATCAAGTCGAGTTTTGAAAGTCCCTAAAGTCCTGCTGTCTACCACACTACTTGGAAGCTTATTCCAAGTGTCTATCGTTCTCTGTGTAAAGAAAAGCTTCCTAATGTTTGCGAGAAATTTATCCTCAAGTTTCCAACAGTGTCCCCATGTTCTTGATGAGCTCATTTTAAAATAACAGTCTCGATCCACTGCACTAATTCCCTTCATAATTTTAAACACTTCAATCATGTCTCCTCTTCATCTTCTTTTTCTTAAACTGTAAAGGCTCAGCTCTTTTAATTATTCCTCATAATTCATCCCCTGTAGCCCTGGAATCAGCCTCGTCACTCTTCTCTGGACATTTTCTAGTGCTGCTATGTCCTTTTGTGTAGTCTGGAGACCAATACTGTACACAGAACTCTACATGAGGCCTCACCAGTGTGAGACGGATTTAGGACTTTTGGTGGACTTCACGCTATCAACCACCAGCCAGTGTTCAGAAGCCATTAAGAAGGCTAACAGTATGTCAGGTTATATAGCGCCTTGATGTGTGGAGTACAAGTCACAGGAGGTTGTGCTCAAGCTTTATAACAGTTTTGGTCCCTAGGCTACAAAAAAGACATAGCAGCACTAGAAAAAGTCCAGAGAAGAGCGACTAGGCTGATTCCAGGGCTACACGGGTTGAGTTACGAGGAAAGATTAAAAGAGGTAAAAAGAGTAAGGTAAGGGTAAATTTCACACAAACATTGGGAAGTTCTTTTTTACACAGAAAACCACAAACTCATGGAATAAAAGTGGCTAGGTCATGTTGATAGACGATCAGACTTTAGGGACTTGTAAGGTTAGACTTCATTTATTTTGAAGAAATCAGTGGATAGAACTGGCAAGCTTTGTTGGGCTGAATGGCCTGTTCTTGTCTAGATTGTCCTAATATTCTAATGGTGGGCTTGTTAATCTGGTCAGACTCCTGATTATGATTAATTATTTATAGTCAAAAAGTCATATAAAAGTGTGTTGCGTGTGCAGAAAGCACATTTACATGTGTTAAAAATAAACATAACTTGATGTGAGGGAAAATCTTTCTGTAACATCAGATTATACGTTGGCATTCAAAGACATTAATGGACGATGAACGATACGTTATGTCATCGCAGATGCAGATGTGTGTACTCTCTGTTGTTCATTGTTATGATGATAGTGTAAGAGTTAATGTAAGCCTGAAAGAACTGGCAGCTACGAAATATGAGCTGCAAAAAGTACATTTTAGGTCAACGCCGTGTCATACTTTGTCTAAAGGACTGTTCTCAAGAGAGCTGATAACGAAAAACCCCAAGAGATTTGGATTTCAGCCCTCAAAACACCCAAATCAATAAATCTGCCCAACGACTCCAGTAAAAGCACAACATCCACCTTCTGACTGCACGTGTAAATGAACACCTAAAGAAATGTAACACTCTAATTGGAAATTCAAACATGTATAGGCGCAGTGTTTTAACACATAGCATATCCATAGACCGCAATGCTTATCTAAAGTCTGTTTTTCTGTTGTTATGACACATAGTGATGTAAAAGTAAAAATGACTGAAAGTAATTCTGTAGCAGACAGAATTCTCTCTCAAACACATGTAGCCAAGTAGCTGTGTGTGTGTGTGTGTGTGTGTGTGTGTGTGTGTGTGTGTGTGTGTGTGTGTGTGTGTGTGTGTGCGCGTGTGTGTGTGTGTGTCTGTCTCTTTTGTCGCCACGCTCATTAAAACATATAAATTAATTATTAAGTTTCAGTTACCTTGTACTACTGAGCTGTACCACTGAGCTGAATGGATAACTGCAATTATAGCTTTTTATTTTCTCTAAGCATCAAGTCCTTTGTTCAGTTTCTTGTGGTCTCCACATGAAACCCCAGTGTTTTAAAGTGTATGGACTAGATAGATAGATAGATAGATAGATAGATAGATAGATAGATAGATAGATAGATA
The DNA here is from genome assembly GCF_900747795.2 of Erpetoichthys calabaricus. Taxonomy (NCBI): domain Eukaryota; kingdom Metazoa; phylum Chordata; class Cladistia; order Polypteriformes; family Polypteridae; genus Erpetoichthys; species Erpetoichthys calabaricus. Next base: position 148,175,426 of record NC_041403.2, read on the forward strand.
GATAGATAGATAGATAGATAGATAGATAGGGTGACCACCAGAGGGGTGTACAGCTGCCCAAACACCCAACACAACAGGCACAGCACAACAAAACACTTTATTTCAGTGGGAAATGCTTTTCAATTGTTTCCCATTTTCAGTTCACAATATACAGCCCAGTTCCAAGCACACAGTACTTTGTCTTCTCTCTCTGTCTCTTTCCGCTTTCACTCCTCCCGGTAAGCTTTGTCCCTCTTCCTCCCGACTCTGGCACTGTGAATGGAGAGAGGCGGCTCCTTTTATAGAGCACCTGGAAGTGCTCCAGGTGTCCCATGATGTCCTTCCGGGCGTACTTCCGGTTGTGGCGGCATTCCGGCTGAGAAGGGCTCAATCGTTCCCCCATGTGCCCCCCTGGTGGAGGCCACAGACCCCAGCAGTGATGAGCTTCCACCAAAGTGAGTCGGGGGGCTGCCTTCTGTCGTCCCAGGAGAGGTTTTGCCCTGTGTGAGCTCCTTCCCCCTGTCCTTCCCTTAAGAAGGCGTCTTGGCTGTCCATCATAATAGACAGATAGATATGAATGGCACTATAAAACAGATAGATAGGTAGGTAGGTAGATAGATTTGAAAGGCACTATATAATAATAGATAGATAAATATGAAAGGCACTATACAACAGATAGGTAGATAGATATGAAAGGCACTATATGATAGATAGATAGATAGATAGATAGATAGATAGATAGATAGATAGATAGATAGATAGATAGATAGATAGATAGATAGATATGAAAGACACTATATAATAGATAGACAAATATGAAAGGCACTATATAACAGAAAGCTAGATAGATATGAAAGGCACTATATAATAGATAGATAGATAGATAGATAGATAGATAGATAGATAGATAGATAGATAGATAGATAGATAGATAGATAGATAGATAGATAGATAGATAGATATTACTTTTAGTATAGTAGGCAGGATAAGTAGATAGATAGCAAACAAGCCTTTACAGATAACTGCCTGCTTTCCTCCCCTCCCAACACCAAGCCATACTGCTTAGGCTAGAATTAAGCTTGACTGCTTCAGCCAGCTCTACCCCTTCAAGGAGCCTGCAGACACCTGAGCATCGATTCTCTCTCAGATTTGACCCTTGAACCTTATACTTCCTTCATCTCAGGACCCTCATCAATGAAGGTAACAGGCAGTTCTTCTATCAATATCTATATGCATGCAGTACACAATGCAAAGTTCACTCACTCACTCACTCACTCACTCATTCACACATTAATCAACACACATGTTTCCTTTTAGTTAAAGAGTTGAAATTTGTCAGGATGGTACATCTAGGGAAGTAAGTATCTGTTAAGAAAGGACATTTCAATATCAATATTTAGAGGTAAAAACTAAAGTAATTTATAAGAGCTAAATGCCACAAAATCTCAATTCTGATTTGATTGAAATTTGGTGACATTACAGAAATAGAGAAATTAGCCTATCCTTCCTTTTTTACTTGCCGATAGTTTATTTATGTGTTGATATCCGTACATATATAAAGCGATAAGATGTTCATCCATCCGGTGCCCATGCCTCTGTCCTGGCGTAATGTTGTCTGGTGTCCACAAGAGAGCAGGAATGTCCAATAAACAAAGGGAATTGACCAGTGTTTCCGTGTGTACAGAACTGGAATGTCTGACAAAGAAAGATGAACATGAGGCATATAGTGGTTCATAAATTAACAACATGATAAAAACATATGGACTTAATGTTACATCATTAAGCCCCCACTATTTTGGTTTATTAATATTATGCTAACCTATATGCTCTATGCTGCACTGAGAGCATACTTTATGTAAATGACGTACAGAGAAGAAGTGATGGCCAAACAGCACTACTAACTAATACGCTCACAGACACAGTCCTTGGCATCGGCACTCAAGGCTTGAAGTGCGCTTACGAACTTCTTAAGCTTTATATCTCCCTTGAGCTTCACCAAACCTTCCCCTTCCATTAAAGTAAAGAAAGATGAATCTGGATGATTGGTGTCTCTAAATGGGCATAATGTGGCATGACCATGCCTTGCAATGTCCCTTGGATTAGACTTGTTTCAAGAATGCATTTCCATGGTGAATATTCTAAATAAAAGAGGGTTGTGTGCTCCTTTACAAACAGAGGAGGCAACATCTTTCATAACCTACATGCAAATGTACTCCCTGACACGCAACTGTATGGTTACATAAGACACAAACAGTTCCTCCTTGAAAAACAAATGACGCCTCGGTGAGGAGACCATTAAAACCAGGTGTTTCCCTTTTTTATTGTATTTTTTTTTTTGTACCTCATACGTGAAATACGTTCTTTTTTAATACAAGCAAGGAGGGAAGGAGTCAATTCAGCCAACACCTTTATGTACTGTGGATTCAGAAAGTATTCAGACCCTCTTCACTTTCTACCACCACCATGTTTCACTGTAGGGATGGCATTAAGTAGGTGGTGGATGAGCAGCACCTGACTTGGAGTTCTGCACAGAGGGTTCAATTTTTTGATGTTTAACTCCAAGAAGGTTTTTCATACAGTATGTATTTTACTCAAACTCAAACACGAAGACAGTGTCCAAAGGCAGTGATTTGTTTATTTTATTACGGGGGTCCCAGGAACATACCCAGCCTTAACCTGACATGCACACACTCACACACAGAGACACTGATAAAGAGGCTCAGTGAATCGATAATTAGGATATTTATAAAGTAAATATTAAAAAAATAAAGAAGGCAAAAAAACAATTATTAAACAAACAAAACATCCGGAAAAGCTCGCCCCAATAGTGATAATTATTTAATAAATACTGAACAAAGGAAACGGAACAAAACCCAAGGCACTACACAGTAAACAATTAACACTATCAATAAAGTCCGACACAGTCCAGTACAGCCAGTGCAGATGAAAATAGTGCGTGGAGTGAAAATCCATGTGAACAGCCCTCAGAATAAAATGTAAAGTTTTGTCCTACCAGGTTCCAGTCATAGTGTGAAGATTTGGTGTGCTCCCCAGACAAAGACACATCTAAACAAGACAAAATCATATTCAACAAAAGCAGGCACAGGACAGCACATACTTTCAGGAGAAACTGTAATTCAACTACTGGTGGTTGTAGTTGTAATCCAATAATGTGTGATGCATAGACACAAATAAACATCAGGTCAGGTTGGGGGGCATGCACTGGTACAGCGTGTTGCTGCACCCACCATATGACGAAACAGCGTGGGGTCCTGGTTGGCAATCCCCCAGGCAGACATGCTGTCCAGTGCCACCCTCCAGAAATGACCATTTGTCTGCCGCAGCCAGGTGTCATGTGGGTGTCCCCTTGGCCTGGTCCAGACACTTGGGTTCTCAGCAATGAGGATCCTGCGAGCCGGATCACCCTCAGGTAACTGACCGTAACTGACGCTCCCTCACAATGCAACCACTCATTCGACACAAAGTCAAACCAGTGGTACACAAGAATTGTCCGAAGATACACCAAAGGAGTCCAGTCTTCATCTCAGGTCACTGGATAGCATCCATGTCTCGCATCTATATAGCAAGACAGGAAGCACCAGGACTCTAAAGACCTGGACCTTCGTCTTTTTGAGAAGATATCAGGAGTTCCACACACCCCTTTCCAGCGACCTCATGACCCCCCATGCTCTCCCAATCCGTCTACTGACTTCATAGAAAGAGTCACCAGAGACATGAATTTCACTGCGGAGATAAGTAAACCTCTCGATGAGGTTGACACTCTCTCCGCAGACAGACACACTGCTGATGGCTGTGCCTAAGAGCTAATTAAAGGCCTGGATCTTGGTTTTTATCAGGACATTCATAAGCCCAGACAGTCAGACTCCTCGCTCAGTCTCTTGAGAGCCCCGATCAGAGCCTCCATTGACTCTGCAAACATCTCAGCATCATCAGTAAAGTCAAGATCAGTGAATCTTTCTTCACCAACAGATGCCCCACAGCAGCTGGGCTCTACAACCTTGCCCTACAGCCAGTACATGCAAGCATTGAACAGAGTAGGAGCAAGAACACACCCATGACGAATAAACATGGTATGATTATAATTTTCCATCCATCCATCCATCCATCCATCCATCCTCTTCCTCTTATCCGAGGTTTGGTCGCAGGAGCAGCAGCTTCAGCAGAGATGCCCAGACTTCTCTCTCCTTGACCACTTCTTCTAGCTTTTCCGGGAGAATCCCGAGGTGTTCCCAGGCCAGCCGGGAGACATAGTCCCTCCAGCGTGTCCTGGGTCTTCCCTGAGGCCTCCTCCCAGTTAGACGTGCCCGGAACACCTCACCAGGGAGGCGTCCAGGAGGCATCCTGATCAGATGCCCGAGCCACCTCATCTGTCTCCTCTCGATGTGGAGGAGCAGTGGCTCTACTCTGAGCCCCTCCCAGATGACCGAGCTTCTCACCCTATCTTTAAGGAAGAGCCCAGACACCCTGTGGAGGAAACTCATTTCAGCCGCTTGTATTCGCAATCTCGCTCTTTCGGTCATTGCCCATAGCTCATGACAATAGGTGAGGGTAGGAACATAGATCGACTGGTAAATTGAGAGCTTTGCCTTACGGCTCAGCTCCTTTTTCACCACGACAGACCGATGCAGAGCCCGCATCACTGTGGACACCGAACCGATCCGCCTGTCGATCTCACGCTCCATTCTTCCCTCAGTCGTGAACAAGACCCCGAGATACTTGAACTCCTCCACTTGGGGCAGGATCTCACTCCCAACCCTGAGAGGGCACTCCACCCTTTTCCGGCTGAGGACCATGGTCTCGGATTTGGAGGTGCTGATTCCCATCCCAGCCGCTTCACACTCAGCTGCGAACCGATCCAGAGAGAGCTGAAGATCATGGCCTGATGAAGCAAACAGGACAACATCATCTGCAAAAAGCAGTGACCCAATCCTGAGTCCACCAAACCGGACCCCCTCAACACCCTGGCTGCGCCTAGAAATTCTGTCCATAAAAGTTATGAACAGAATTGGTGACAAAGGGTAGCCCTGGTGGAGTCCAACTCTCACTGGAAACGGGTTTGTCTTACTGCCGGCAATGCGGACCAAGCTCTGACATTGGTTGTACAGGGACCAAACAGCCCTTATCAGGGGGTCCGGTACCCCATACTCCCGGAGCACCCCCCCACAGGATTCCCTGAGGGACATGGTCGAACGCCTTTTCCAAGTCCACAAAACACATGTAGACTGGTTGGGCGAACTCCCATTCACCCTCCAGGACTCTGCTAAGGGTGTAGAGCTGGTCCACTGTTCCACGACCAGGACGAAAACCACACTGTTCCTCCTGAATCCAAGGTTCGACTATCCGATGGACCCTTCTCTCCAGAACCCCCGAATAGACTTTTCCAGGGAGGCTGAGGAGTATGATCCCTCTGTAGTTGGAACACACCCTCCGGTCCCCCTTCTTAAAGAGGGGGACCACCACCCCGGTCTGCCAATCCAGAGGCACTGTCCCTGATGTCCATGCGATGTTGCAGAGACGTATCAACCAAGACAGCCCTACAACATCCAGAGCCTTGAGGAACTCCGGGCGTATCTCATCCACCCCCGGGACCCTGCCACCAAGGAGTTTTTTGACCACCTCGGTGACCTCAGTCCCAGAGATGGGGGGGCCCACCTCCGAGTCCCTAGGCTCTGCTTCCTCACTGGAAGGCATGTTAGTGGGATTGAGGAGGTCTTCGAAGTACTCCCCCCACTGACCCACAACATCCTGAGTTGAGGTCTTTAGCGCACCATCCCCACCATATACAGTGTTGACACTGCACTGCTTCCCCCTCCTGAGACGCCGGACGGTGGACCAGAATCTCCTCGAAGCCGTCCGAAGGTCGTTCTCCATAGCCTCCCCAAACTCCTCCCATGCCCGAGTTTTTGCCTCAGCAACCACCGAAGCCGCATTCCGCTTGGCCTGCTGGTACCTGTAGGACTCCTTCTTCAGCTTGACAGCATCCCTCACTGCCGGTGTCCACCAATGGGTTCGGGGATTGCTGCCACGACAGGCACCGACCACCTTACGGCCACAGCTCTGGTCAGCCACCTCAACAATAGAGGCACGGAACATGGCCCATTCGGACTCAATGTACCCCACCTCCCTCGGGACGTGGTCGAAGTTCTGCCGGAGGTGGGAGTTGAAGCTGCTTCTGACAGGGGGCTCTGCCAGACGTTCCCAGCAGACCCTCACAACACGTTTGGGCCTACCAGGCCTGACCGGCATCCTCCCCCACCATCGAAGCCAACTCACCACCAGGTGGTGATCAGTTGACAGCTTCAACCCTCTCTTCACCCGAGTGTCCAAGACATGTGGCCGCAAGTCCGACGACACGACCACAAAGTCGATCATCGAACTGAGGCCTAGGGTGTCCTGGTGCCAAGTGCACATATGAACATATGACGAGCACAGAAGTCCAATAACAAAACACCACTCGGGTTCAGATCGGGGGGATCATTCCTCCCAATCACGCCCTTCCAGGTCTCACTGTCATTGCCCACGTGAGCATTGAAGTCTCCCAGCAGTACGAGGGAGTCCCCAGAAGGTATGCCCTCTAGCACCCCCCTCCAGGGACTCCAAAAAGGGTGGGTACTCCAAACTGTTGTTTGGTGCATATGCACAAACAAGTTAGGACCCGTCCCCCCACTCGAAGGCGGAGGGAGGCTACCCTCTCGTCCACCGGGGTAAACCCCAATGTACAGGCTCCAAGTCGGGGGGCAATAAGTATGCCCACACCTGCTCGGTGCCTCTCACCGGGGGCAACTCCAGAGTGGTAGAGAGTCTAGCCCCTCTCAAGGAGATTGGTTCCAGAGTCCAAGCTGTGCGTCGAGGTGAGCCCGACTATATCTAGCCGGAAACTCTCGACCTCGCTCACTAGCTCAGGCTCCTTCCTCTTCAGAGAAGTGACATTCCACGTCCCAAGAGCCAGCTTCTGTATCCGAGGGTCGGACCGCCAAGGTCCCCGCCTTTGGCCACCACCCAACTCACACTGCACCCGACTTCCTTGGCCCCTCCCATAGGTGGCGAGCCCATGGGAAAGGGGACCTACGTTGCCTCTTCGGGCTGTGCCCGGCTGAGCCCCATGGGTGCAAGCCCGGCCACCAGGCGCTCACCATCGAGCCCTACCTCCAGGCCTGGCTCAAGAGGAGGGCCCCGATGACCCGCATCCGGGCAAGGGAAAAACGCCGTCCAAATTTTTTATTCATCATAAAAGGTCTGTTGAACCACACTTTGTCTCATCCCTCACCTAGGACCAATTTGCCTTGGGTGGCCCTACCAGTGGCATAATGCCCCAGACAACAGAGCTCCTAGGATCATTGGGACACGCAAACCCCTCCACCACGATAAGGTGGCGGTACGAGGAGGGGTGATTGTAATTTTTTCTGTCTTTTTGGCTCCTTTTTTTTTTAAAGAGAGTGCTTATTATCTTTCTTCCCTTCATCCCCACACACCTCCCCCCCCACTGCTCCTCTCTGAAGCTGCCAAATGGTGTAATACTATACTACCAGGGCTGCTGGGAATTGTAGTCAATTTAAATAGCACAGCTACAGCTTGTGCTGCAGAGATAATCTTCCTTCCAACAGGTCCTCCCATCTCAGCAGATGACTTTTGAAGCTCTTTCAGAGTGACAATTGGGTCCTTGGTCAATTCTTCAACCGAGGCCCTTTTTGTGTGGTTAATCAGATTGGCTGAGCCAACTTCAGGAAGAGTCCCAGTGGTTCCAAACTTCTTCCATTTTACAGTAATAGTGGCCACTGTGTTGCTGAGAATACTTAGAGCTTTAGAAATGTGTTTACCCTCTTGCCCAGGTCTATGCCCCACCACAGGCCAGGTCAACAAATAGTTCCTTGGTCTTCATGGCTTGGTTTGCAGTGTTAATTGTGGTCCTTAAATACACAGGTGTGTGTACTGTCCAATCAATCCTATTTGCCACAGATGGACCTCAATTAAGTTCTAGAATCATCTTGTGGCGGATGGCCGGGACCCATGCCCAGCAAGGATGCCTCCACACTGAAAGGACCGGGGGAGCCAGCCTATCCAGAGTGTTACCTCCCCGGAGCATTAGATGGCAGCCCCCCTGGGTTGTAGTGGTGCGTCAAACTTCGGCAGGGCTTCATGGGAGTTGGAGTTTGGTGCAGCCCTGTTGGGATCCGTGGGCACCGCCAGGTGGGTGCTGCAGCTGTTGCTGAGCCCTGGAGAGCAGCATTTCTGCCACAACCCGGAACTGCTGCCGGGAATAGGTCATCAAGCACCTGGAGCACTCCTGGGTGCGTTATAAAAGGTGCCATCGGCCACCACTCTGAAAGCCACAGTTGGGAGGAGGGTGACAAAGCTTGACCAGAGGAGTAAAGGAGAGGAAAGAGAGGGAAGAAAAGAAGAGTATTGTGTTATGTGTGCTTTTGGGACTGTGTTATACTTGAGGGGAACGGGGAAGTCGTTGTCCACAAGGGAAAAGAAAATAAAAAAGTCCTGTGCGCTTTGGAGTTGTGCCTCTGTGTCTGTGCCGGGTTGGGGTGGCAGTGGCCACTTGTAGAGGTCCACAATCTCAAGGAGAATTAAAGCAAACAGGATGCCCTTGACCACAACCTGGAGCACCACAACAAAGGCTCTGAATGCTTACATAAATGAGACATTTTAGTTTTAGATTTTAAATAAGTTTGCAGACCTTTCTGATCACATGTTTCTACCTTGTCATTATGGGTTATTGAGTTTAGACTAATGTCAAATACAGTAGACCCCCCTCGAAGACACTGGTTCAGGGTTCGCGGTCTCAGTCGTTTGCGGATTTTTCCTTAGAACCTAACTAATAATTGTTAATGGAAATCTCAAATATCCTCCTCAATTTTTTATTGGTTTTTTTTGTGGCAATACTGCACTGTAGAGAGAATAGGAAGCAACCGTAGAGGAAAACGTGGCTTGGGATGGTGAAAGTAGCCAGTCCGAGAGCATTGTACTCTACTAGAATTTGAAACTGTAACTCCCAGCAGTTTCAGCAGTGGCTCTGATTGGTCTTCTGCTGAGGGCGCAGCGGTTGTTGGGGTCAAAGGATGTCAGTGCGGCTTTTAAAAAGGGGGCTGGTGACCAAAAGAAAAAAAAAGCTTTTTGTAATTTGTGTTTCAAGTTCCTGTCTCTCTGCCTGCCTTCTGTTGGGTTACCTGTACTTTTTCGTTTTGTCCTGGATCGTTTCGTGGTTGGGGTCTGGACTGTCTGCCATCTGCCTGTGTATATGAGAACTGTAAGTGGATTCATGGCCATCCTGCGAAGAAAGGAGTGCTCCTGAACCCATCCACCCGTCTTCACCATTTCAGAAACTACCAGTAGGACAGTGGTTCTCAACCTGTGAGGCAGGCCCCCCCTAGGGGGGGTGCGAAGATGTGAAAAAAAGAAAACAATAATCGAAAATTTGAAAAATACATCAATTGAAACCAAAACAAATTAACTTAAACTACATTCTGATACTAGAAAAATTAATATAGAGTTAGATAAATGTCGAAACCTACATGGCCCTGTGTGAAAAAGTAATTGCCCCCTGAACCTAATAACTGGTTGGGCCACCCTTAGCAGCAATAACTGCAATCAAGCGTTTGCGATAACTTGCAATGAGTCTTTTACAGCGCTCTGGAGGAATTTTGGCCCACTCATCTTTGCAAAATTGTTGTAATTCAGCTTTATTTGAGGGTTTTCTAGCATGAACCGCCTTTTTAAGGTCATGCCATAGCATCTCAATTGGATTCAGGTCAGGACTTTGACTAGGCCACTCCAAAGTCTTCATTTTGTTTTTCTTCAGCCATTCAGAGGTGGATTTGCTGGTGTGTTTTGGGTCATTGTCCTGTTGCAGCACCCAAGATCGCTTCAGCTTGAGTTGACGAACAGATGGCCGGACATTCTCCTTCAGGATTTTTTGATAGACAGTAGAATTCATGGTTCCATCTATCACAGCAAGCCTTCCAGGTCCTGAAGCAGCAAAACAACCCCAGACCATCACACTACCACCACCATATTTTACTGTTGGTATGATGTTCTTTTTCTGAAATGCTGTATTCCTTTTACGCCAGATGTAATGGGACATTTGCCTTCCAAAAAGTTCAACTTTTGACTCATCAGTCCACAAGGTATTTTCCCAAAAGTCTTGGCAATCATTGAGATGTTTCTTAGCAAAATTGAGACGAGCCCTAATGTTCTTTTTGCTTAACAGTGGTTTGCGTCTTGGAAATCTGCCATGCAGGCCGTTTTTGCCCAGTCTCTTTCTTATGGTGGAGTCGTGAACACTGACCTTAATTGAGGCAAGTGAGGCCTGCAGTTCTTTAGATGTTGTCCTGGGGTCTTTTGTGACCTCTCGGATGAGTCGTCTCTGCGCTCTTGGGGTAATTTTGGTCGGCCGGCCACTCCTGGGAAGGTTCACCACTGTTCCATGTTTTTGCCATTTGTGGATAATGGCTCTCACTGTGGTTCGCTGGAGTCCCAAAGCTTTAGAAATGGCTTTATAACCTTTACCAGACTGATAGATCTCAATTACTTCTGTTCTCATTTGTTCCTGAATTTCTTTGGATCTTGGCATGATGTCTAGCTTTTGAGGTGCTTTTGGTCTACTTCTCTGTGTCAGGCAGCTCCTATTTAAGTGATTTCTTGATTGAAACAGGTGTGGCAGTAATCAGGCCTGGGGGTGGCTACGGAAATTGAACTCAGGTGTGATACACCACAGTTAGGTTATTTTTTAACAAGGGGGCAATTACTTTTTCACACAGGGCCATGTAGGTTTGGATTTTTTTTTCTCCCTAAATAATAAAAACCACCATTTACAAACTGCATTTTGTGTTTACTTGTGTTATATTTGACTAATGGTTAAATGTGTTTGATGATCAGAAACATTTTGTGTGACAAACATGCAAAAGAATAAGAAATCAGGAAGGGGGCAAATAGTTTTTCACACCACTGTATATCATTAATTAACAAAAGAACAAATTGGTATTAGTGGGCTCCTTTCAAAAAAACGTTAGGGGGCGAGATTAAAACTGTTATGAAATCTCGAGTCGCAAATACTTAAAGGTTGAGAAACGCTGTGGTAGGACTATCTTTACATTCCCATTCAACGTGCGGATCTCTGGACTATCTATTTTCATCATTACATTTCATCCATTGCCGTTTTTCATGGACTTTACTGTGTGTGTTTTGTTGGTGCTTTGTTGTATTTAATGTATAATCGGCATAAGGGGAACAGGGGTGGTATCATTGTTTTCATTTATTTGCTGTTTGATTGCCAGTTTGCTTTATTTTTGTCTCTGTTTGTGAGTGCATGTGGGTTGGGTCAAGGCTGGGTGCGTCCCTGGAATCTCCACCATAAAAATAAATAAATCACCGTCTCCTCGATGGTGTGAATCTTAGCGGCACCGGACCGCTACAGCGTTATTGATTTCTCCTTGCTGCTGATTGACTGCTGCCCTGTGACGCATCTCCAGCTGAGTGTTCTCGTGTTTTCCGTTTTGTTCTTCTTAAATCATTAAAATGCTGCAACCAGCTATAGTTGTTTCCCAGTGCCATTTGCCAGCATGTAGCAGCCGAGTATATTCGGTGACGTACATTCATTGAACGCCGCAACCGGCTATTGTCGGTTCCCAGTGCAATTTACCAGCACGCAGGAGCTGATCAGTCAGTGCCGTACATTCGTTGAGCAGCCAGCTCATGACCACTGCCGGCCCCTGAACCACTGCAGCCTCACTGTCACTGGGATTGAGCCGCTGCACTAGACTAGCCTGCCAGTGTCAGCGTTTACCTCTGTGTGCAGCCAGTTCAAGTGCAATTGGCTTGGTGATTTACTGAATTTCATCAATGGCATCAGTTGCACCTTGTACATATAATAATAGATTGTTCCAGTAGTTTTTAAATAGTTTTTACAGTTCATTAGCAGTGTATAAATCAGCGTTTATCAACCTTTAAGTATTTGCGACCTGAGTTTTCATAACAGTTTTAATCGTGCCCCCCTAATGTTTTTTTGAAAGGAGCCCACTACTGTAATACCAATTTGTTCTTTTTTAATTAATGATTTTTCTAGTATCAGAATGTAGTTTAAGTTAATTTGTTTTGGTTTCTATAGATGTATTTTTCATATTTTCGATTCTTGTTTTCTTTTTTTCACATCTTCGCTCCCCCTTTTTGTTACTTCGCGCCCCCCTAGGGGGGCCTGCCCCACAGTTTGAGAACCACTGGTGTAAAATGATCAATGTTCCAGTAATTGTGATGCTCATTGCATGAAAAAAATGTGTTCCATTAAAATTTCACTTTTTCTTTGTGAATAGTGACGTTTTCTTTAAAAGTGCTACAAAAAAGTATTTGCCGTCCAGGGATGCATTAACCCCCAAGTATGTGGCAGTTTAACGGTTAAAGCCCCCAGATGCCGCTGAAACGCCCTGTACCTTCTAAGGCTTCTGGCAATAAAAACGCACTTGCATGAATTACAGTACATATAGCGGTAACATCTGTATTTTAAATTCTAACACTGCAGGTGACATATCAGTACAGTACTGTACAGTAGACGAGTTTACCTTTACATTCTTTTTTTTTAGGTAATGTATTAAGCTTAGGTTGAAATGAAATTAATGTGTTTTGGGGGTATACAGTATTTAGGGTTTAAACTATAAAAATAGGCATTTTTTTAACCACATCCATGATTCTCGGGTGCTCTAGGAACAAAACCCCCGCAAATTTTGGGGGTGTACTGTATATCAGTTTAAAATTAAATCTACAGCACGATAAAGTGTGCAGAACATCTGAACACTGCATTCCACAGCCAAACAGACTTTAAAGCAAGCATTGGCCTGACTTTGCTTCCCTAATATAAAATCAATAATCAGTCAATTTGTTTTTTTTATGCTTTCCAGGTTGTTCAATACTACCAATGATCCCTCTACTGACCTAAGCTGCTAAAGAAACAATAAACTAAAAAGCTGCCGATTTATAAACATTAAAAGCACATCACAAAAAGATGGAGACCTCTCTATTCATTTGAGCTCATTTTCGAACACGGCTTGACTTTTGTTTTTTTAACATCTGTCGACAGAGAGCCAGCCAGCACAGTCCGTTCGCTCTAAAGAGTTAAGATTTGCGTCATTTGGAAGTGATTTCAGCAGCTGAGTGAACTGCTCCAGGCTTCGTCAGATATAATACGGCTCAGCGCAGCAGGAAATTTTATAGGTTATAAATGTGCCACTTTCCGGCACCATAAATCTCTGTTATGTAACTGGCGCTATTACCCTCCTGCATCTCGACTGTCACACATGGCAGCAAACTGGCTGTGCTTTCTGCGTGAGAGGACAGTGACTTCCAAACATATTGCGTGCGGCATGACAAGTGCACACACATTATGACAAGACATCAGGAGGAGTCTGGACCTTTTTAATAAAGTCAATCAAAATGGCAGCCCAGCTAATCCAGAGTGTTCACTCGGCTCCAATCGCTACTTCAATTTGCTGTGTCACATTTAAAATAGCTTTTTAGTGCTGTTAGTGAAACATGCTTTATGTCTTGATATACCGTATTCACTTTTTATATATATAAAAAAAATATTCCTTAGGCATGCAAAATTTGTCAGCTGCCACATTTACACAGAATTTTATTTGTCCCCCGGGGGGGACGTTTAGCTTTTAACAGAAGCTCATTAAATGAATGCATAAATAGATAGATAGATATATATATACACACACACACACACACCAGAATGACTGAAAAGAAAGTCAATTTTCAAAGAAAGAAAACTTCTGACTTGGTAGCCCGCAGTGCCAGGGAAGTATTATGTTGGTGTTGTCACACATGGGCGTTGGAGGACTGCTTCAAGGGCTGGGGAAAGGTATGTAATAACCTGCCGAGACAAGAGGGGGGGCTACTGCTGACTCTGTCCTGTTTCTGTTTTTCCCTCACAGCTCCAAGAGACCGTCCAGTAAAGGCACTTAGCCCCGCCCCTTCCTGGTGTTTTGGAATTAACAGATATGAAGCCTAAAGAGGGGCGTCTTTTGCTGGAAGACCCGAGTAAACCACACGGCGGAGCATGAAATTAAACTCCATAGAAGGAGGATCCCCAGAGTGGGGAGCAGCGCATTTGCTCATTTTTACTTTCTCGTATACGAAGTACAGGAAAAGTATCGTGATCATCCAAAGATTCGATGTTGAGATTTTGATGAATCTCAACGTTTTAGGCCTCCCTGACTTTCTCATATACGAAGTATTGGGAAAGTATTGGAATCCTCCAAAAATTCAGTTTCGAGACTTTGATGAATCTCGACGTGTTTTAGACCTCCCTGAGTCTGAAAATATAATTTTTGCAATTTTCTCTGTGTGTGTGTGTCTGTCTGTGTGTGCGTGTGTATGTAAATACGATAACCTGAGTACGCTTTCAGTCAGGTCAACCAAATTTTGCATACAAGTAGGTACAAAACGTAGATTTCTTTCAACTTTTAGGCTATTTCCGCTAACTGGAAGTTGGTACTTTACCTTTTATTCATACAGCCAGGCCCGGTCTTAGGTATTATGGGGCCCTAGACGAAAGGGGGGTCCAGGGGCCCCCTGAGGGGGGCGGAGCCCCCCTGGAAGCTCTTTGAAATGCGTGAAAATTAGACCAAGGAGTCGAACCGGGGCCCCCCGGACGCCGGGGCCCTAGGCGGTCGCCTACTTCGCCTATGCCTAAGGCCGGGCCTGATTGGGGCAAATAATGCTGTAGTATATTTAAGTATATATGACAATTGCTCACTCGGACAATTTGTTTTGGGGGCCCCCAAGAAGGCGGGGGCCCTAAGCTATAGCTTGTGTAGCTTATACGTAAATCCTGCACTGCATGCAGCTGCAGAGTCCGATTTATTCAACTTTACTTTTTAATAACTGTTGTGGTACCCGGCGGGGGTTCATGCCCGGCCGGGATGCCCAGGAGGAGCGGAGGAGGGCTTGTGCCTCCTCCAGGACACGAGGGGGCATCCTCCCTGGTTGCTTTGGGGACCACAGGTACAGAGCTTGGAAGCTCAACCCTGTGGGCCCATGGTCACCGCCAGGAGGCGCCCCGATGCCTTGGGAGCCCTGAACGTCAGTACTTCTGCCACACCCGGAAGTGCTGGAGGGAAGAGAATTGGGGACACCCGGTGGACTTCCGGTTACACCGCTAGAACTTCCGCCACACAAGGGTGTGGCTACAGAAGCCCTCAGGATGCACCTGGAGTCCTTCCGGGGTGTATAAAAGGGGCCGCCTCCCTCCAGTCAGGGGCAAGAGTCGGGTGGAAGAGGACGAAGCTTGGTGGAGAGGAGTGGAGGCGGACCAGAGACTTGGAGAAGGCATTATGTTGTGGCCAAGGACTTGAGGGGTGATTGGTGCTGAGGCACTGGGATTGTGCACTGTAAATACTGTAAATATGAATAATAAACGTGTGTGTGGTGATAACATTGTGTCTACCTGTCTGTGTCCGGGCTGTTCCCCACACTGTTCAATATGTTATTAATTTGATTTGATTTGTTGTTGATACTTCCTTAATGTACATAATATAAAAATGTAATTATTGCCTTGCAGTTTACTCCTCAAATATCCATCCCCATATCTAAGTATATAAGAAAGTCTAGTGGAGACCACTGCTGATTTTTTCTTTTTCTTTCTTTTTGTTGACTTTGTCTGGCAACGAATAAAAGGGATGGCCCGGTTGGCATCCCAAACTTCTGACTGATTCCAGTCTGTCCTTCCACTGCCCGACCACAGTGTATAAAGGAGCCCCGTTAGCTTTTCTTGAAGAGAGTCTCAAGTCCTTTGTAGGATGTTATAACCAGGCATCACATTTAACCTTCATAGATTTTGCTCCCTGTTCACCCCATAAACTTAAAACTTTAGATTCCATACTGAATCATGCCATCTGCAGAAAGCTTCGGATGATACAGCCATTTTTGGGTTGTAAATGAGAGACAGAAACAATCATAAAGGTTTTGGGAAACTAGCCCCGTTTACTTGAAGAATTGTTTGAAAAGATGGTTCTTACAGACTGGAGTCTAAAGCAGAACTGTACAGGTTAGAAAACATGTAGTTGAGAAACAGGAAGAGGAGGGATCTTGGGACCAGAACAGGATGTGGAAATTGCGTCATTAGGAGGTGGGCTTTTCTGCTGGTCTGCAGAGGGAGAAAAGAGACGCGCATCAGAGGACAGCGCCAACCCCTGGTTCGGTGGAAAAACACTTACATTTGAGCCTGTAAACCATCTCCCATGTCCACAAGTGTGAGAGGGTCTATCAACGGTGGGTAGGAGAAAGAATGCAGGACACTAGTGGAGGACTTGGTTAAATAGTGCAAACTGAACCACTTGTAACTCAACATCAGTAATCCAAAAAGAGATAACTGTAGACTTCAGGGGTGTGAAGCGATTCTGGTGAAGATATAGTGGTGGGGAGGACATAGAAGGTCCTTAGGGTGAATCTGAACGACAGGCTTGAGTGGAGTACCAATACAGAAGCTATAAAAGAAGGGCTCGAGTCACCTCTGTTTCCTGTGGAGATTGAGGTTGTTTGGTGTATACATGCTTTCTATCCATCAAGGGTTGTTTGTCCGCCGCGAGACAACAGCATGTTCATCACGACTCTGAGGCAACTACAAGTCTGCAGCCCCACCTCGCAATGCATCCGTTCTTTTTCTGTCCCCATCTACTCCAGAACAACCCGATCCCAGCCGCTGATCTGCAGCCGTGGGACTAATCTGACGAGGAGGACTATCCATTCCTGAACTGAAGAAGGGAGTGTAAATGGACAAGGGTACATCACAAGTAAACAGCTCAGAACAAAATACGAGTGAATTACAAGTCCCAGATTTATAAAACCTAGCAGCTGATATCAGTTAGACAGAAATTCACCAAGCAAGAGAGTCTTCATGCACATTGTGAGAGTTTGAGGTGCCACACAAGAAAAGAGTCTGGACTGAGATTTGATACCATGCAGAGGTGGCATCAGTAAATGCCGTTCATTATCAGCTCTGAGTGGTCAAGAAGGAGCATAGAACCTCACCAGTGTCTCCATATACTGTATGTAGGTGTAGCTCCACTGACCACTCTGAAGGTAAGCATCAAGGATCTGGATTTAGTATGTGATGCTACAGGAGGCCAGTGTAGTGATGTATAGAGAGGAGTGACATGTGCCCTCCTTGGCTGGTTGAACACAAGATGTACAGCCACATTTTGAGTCATCTGCAGTGGCTTGGTGACACAAGCTGGCGCCTCTGGCAGCAGAGATGTGATGACTGGCTCTTGGATGAAGTAACTAAAAAATGTGAAATGCTCTAACCTTCATGTCAGTTAACCCAAATGCACCTGAACGTTACGCCATGCCTGCATTTCCTAACTTGTTTAGCCTGGTTGTCCCTGCCCAGTTTTGTTCCTTGAACACAGCTGTTTCTGTCTTAGTTATTCACTTTGGCTCAACTTACACATGACATCGTCGATCATCAGCGCCTTAATCAACAACTGGGCTTTATGCCGATCAGGACCGTGAGTTTTTTAAGAGGTAAGTGCTCTATTATGTTGTTAGTTTCTTTCTTTATGGGCATTCAGATATCTTACCGTATTGCTTCACTTTTTGTAAAAGGAATGTTTGGAACTCAAAATTCACTGTTTACTATTGAGACACTAATCCAAGAGACATTAAGTAACTATCTGAGAGAAATATTTTGTGAACCATTGGAAGTGCCAAAGACTTTGGAAAGTGGCAGACCTACAGTGAAATGTAATTAGCATTAAACTCCGAATCACAATCCTGAGAAGGGGGGGTTTCTTTTGCATTCAGATGTTATAACCAAAGTCACCCCACACATGCAGGAAGAGAGTTCAAGAGAGGCAGTTGAAAGGCTTTTGAGTTTGAGGAAGTCCAGCTTTGTGAGTGTTTTTAGTGTCACACAGGACAAGAAATGCGGGCAGACTGTTAAGCATCAAGAACCAAAGTGACTCCCAGTTTCACAAGAGACATTAAACGTGAGGACTGTAACAAATGGAATGATTGTTTTAATTTTACAATTCAATAAAGATATGAATTGAAAAATTACTTCAGGTTAGTCAAATCCATGTAGTCCTGCTTATTTCACTATAAAACCTTCATGTCGATTGATGCATTTTTACCCCTTGGAGGTCCACTTGTGGCTGAACTCCACTCAGGCCCTCAATAAATGGTGACACACTACTACCTCATTTCCCTGCCCGCTGCATCATGAAATTTTTTGTTAATTATTTGCATTTATTCATTTAGCAGACATTTTTCATCCATAGCGACTTACAAATGAGGTCAGAATAATCAAGTTCACTTTATTTAAGGGGTCTGTTTTGAAACAAGATTATGCAACAAAAATGCTCTAAAACCTTAAAAGTCAGCAATCATTAAACCATATAAAGAACCAGATTAATTAACCTTCGCTAATCAACAAAAAGTCTCAAGCATCAACAATATTTATTGATTTCAGTAATGTATTCATGACCCTGAGAGACTTCAAATGCTTCTTAAACACACTGATGGAGTCAGCAGTTTGGATGGATGTGGGCAGCTTGTCCCACCAGTTAGGAGATACACACATGCACAGAGTCAGGATCGAATGGTGGTATCACTAGATGCCATTCATCGGTAATGGTGGGTGGAAACGAGCATAGGAGCTCTTGAAGGACTCCAGATATCTAGCTGTTGAACCACCGAAGCTATCAGCCTGATGTGTTCTGCTACATGGGGGCAGTTTAGTGACCTGAATAGGGGAGTGACAGGCACCCATCTTGGCTACTTGTGAGAATTGATATTTGCTCAAACACTCATAGTGGTCAACTGAGACAGAAGATAGCTCGCCCCACCAAACTTCCAAGGATCTTCTCTATATAACTTTCTAACAAATACATTATAGTGGCATTTAGTAAAACTGTGAGAATTTTCAGCTACTGTATACTGTGATATGGATTTTAGGCCAAACTACCCACTCTTACCTACAACACTAACCAACCATGCCATCGAAAAGTACTCTTCGACATCTTCATGGTTCTAATGTTTTGTTTTGTTGCATACTTAATGCTTAAATCAATTAAATTAATTTTTTTCCCTCATCAAGCCACACTCCATATCGCAGAATCAAAAAGTAAAAATGAGTTTAGAAAATTTTCCAAATTTGTTAAAAAATAAAATAAGATATCACATTGACATAATGTTAGATGCTTTATTCTGCACTTAGTGGAAGCGCTTTTGGCAGTGGTTACAGCCTGGAGTCTTCTAGGATTTGATGTGACAAACTTCAACACTCCTGGATTTGCAGATTTTCTGTCATTCTTCTCTGTTCAGTTGGGTTCAAGTCCAGGCTCGGACTGTGCCACTCAAGGACATTTTGAGAGTTGTTGCTGAGCCACTCGCTGTGCTGTCATTGCTTTGTGCTTAGGGTCTGTCATATCATAAGGTCCATTCTGAGTTCCAGTGCTCTCTGGAGTAGGTTTTCATTAAGGACATCTCTGTACTTTGCTTGGTTCAGCTTTCCTTCAGCCCTGTCTACTCTCCCAGTTCCCGGCTACTGAAAAACAACCTTGCCACCACCATGCTTCCCAGTTTTAATGGTATTATATAGGTGAGGAATAGTGCCTCGTTTCCTCCAGACATGATGTTTAGAATTGACATCAGAGAGCTTAATCCTGGTTTCATCAGGATCCAAGCTCCAAGTGGGCTGTGATGTCTTGTCTGCCTGTTCTTCCTTAAAGCTCAGATTAAATTGAGTGTTGCAGTGGTGGTTGTCCTTCTAGAGGTTTATCCCATCTCCATACAGGTTCTCTGAAGTTCATCCATAGTGATCACTGGATTCTTGGTCACCTCTCTTACTAAGCCCATTCTCCCACAATTGCCTAGGAAGAGCTGAGGTTGTTTCATACTTAATCCCTCTAAGAATTATGGAGTCCACTGCTCTCTTGGGAATCCTTCAGTGCTGCAGAATTTTTTTGCTAGCTTTCCCCAGATGAGTACCTCAACACAATCCTGTCTGTGTGCTCTGCGGACTTCATAGTTTTTGGCTTGTGCTCAACTGTGGGACCTTCTAAAGTCGGTAGGTGTGTGCCTTTCCTAATCAGTCCGATGAACTGAATCGACCACAGGGGGACTCCAAACAAGGTGCAGAAGTGGCATGCACCTTTTCCAATTTCCAAGTGTTTGAGTATTTGTGTCAGTGGGATATTTCAGTTTTTGTATTTTTAATAAATTTGTTAAAATTTCTAAAATCTTGTTTTTGCTTTGTCCTCTGGGTTACCAAGTGTTGTTTAATGAGGGAAAAATTAATTTAATTGATTTTAGCACAAGACTGAAATGGAGCAAAATGTGAAAAAGTGAGAGGGTCTCAATACTTTCTGAAGGCGCTGTATATCACTATGCCACCCATATATGTTTGTTGCACTCATACAATTAAGTGTTTAATCATTTTAATGGTGTCCATCCATCCATCCATCCATCCATTATCCAACCCACTATGTCCTAACTACAGGGTCACGGGGGTTTGCTGGAGCCAATCCCAGCCAACACAGGTACACAAGACAGGAAACAAACCCTGGACAGGGCGCCTGACCATTAATGGTGTCCTATAAATAAAACATATTATAATAAATCAAGAAGGCAGGCCTGATCCCGGCAGAATTGGGCAAAAAAGAGATTTCAACCGTGGCCTTCACAACCTGACTTTTGGTTGGTATGGAATTTTTATTTAATGATAGCATTAAGTTGTGGGATTTGATGGACATCTTCTTTTGATATACTCCATTTAATTTTCTAATTCTAAATCTTTTCACACATGATATATTTGATTTAGAGACTACTCTGTATTCAGAACTAATCTTATAAGACTAAGATGTTCATCTTCAAAAGGTTTAGGTCTACATTATGTGTG
Source organism: Erpetoichthys calabaricus (assembly GCF_900747795.2). Lineage (NCBI taxonomy): Eukaryota > Metazoa > Chordata > Cladistia > Polypteriformes > Polypteridae > Erpetoichthys > Erpetoichthys calabaricus. The sequence continues at coordinate 148,196,328 of NC_041403.2, forward strand.
CATATACTGTAATGCATATAGAATTCATGTTTAATAAATACAATTTTTTGTTTTTACTTTTAGTCTGTGTGACTTTGGTGACATATTATTAATGATCGAATTTTTGTTGCAGAAACTCTAAATGTATTTTTTAAAGCCTTTATGCAAATATTCTGATTACTTATGTACAACATAGGAAGCAGTGAAGATGCAAATGTCATTGCTGTTCTTTTGAAAATAGAAAGGCAATACCAGAAGAACCTAATAAATTGAAACCTCACAAATTTAACAGACTCATGCAGTGATGGAAAATATGTATTGCTTGTTTTTATTTTTGAAGGTAAGTCAAAACTGGTGAGTACAATACAATTTATTTTTGCATAGCCCAAAATCACACAAGAAGTGCCGCAATGGGCTTTAACAGGTCCTCCCTCTTGACAGCCCCCCCAGCCTTGACTCTCTAAGAAGACAAGGAACCCCTAGAAAAAAAAAACCTTGTAGGGAAAAGATTGAAGAAACCTTGGGAAAGGCAGTTCAAAGAGAGACTCCTTTCCAGGTAGGTTGGGCGTGCAGTGGGTGTCAAAAAGAAAGGGGGTCAATACAATACAATACACAGAACAGAACAAATCCTCAATACAGTATAAAAATACAAATTTTAGAAGTACGGAGCAGAATTTAACAGTAGATGATATCACATAATATGATTTGGATTTATTTAGAGTCCTGGAGACCTCAGCCATCAAGCTGCCTCCCCCATTTGGCCATTCCACGGCTGAAACAGCGCTGGGCCAGCCAATCCGATGAAAGGACCCCTCTTTCCCACGATTCCTGCGATCCTCCATCAGGGATGACTTTACCTTAGGCAGGCAAAACAACTTGACAGGTGGGCTGTGGCACCAAGTGCCACATTTGAGTACCGAGAAGAAAAACAGAATAGGTGAGGGTTAGTATCCAATTATAACTGTCATGTTACTTATGTTTTAGTGCTAATGACTAACAACAGAGATGCAGTCTGTACAGTTAATCAGCAGCTCTAGTCAGGATATGCTAAACTGAAGTAGTGAGTCTTCAGCCAGGATTTAAAAGCTGAGACCGAAGGGGCATCTCTTATAGTAGCAGGCAGACCATGACATGAGTGCCTTTGAAAATAAACTACCAGCCCAGAGCCAAACTACTATTAGCGTCCCTAAATACACAGGCCATGTGTTCAGTTAGAAAGGAAAAGGAAGAAGAAAAAGTTTTCAGAAATGGCAGCCAAAAGCCCTAAGGGTTCAATTTGGTCCAAATGTGAACCCAAACATAAACCCAAAAATCTCTGCTACATAAAAATTGACAAAATAGGCTCAGCTCTTTGAATCTATCCTCATAACTCATCCCCAACAGTCAGCCTAGTCGCTCTTCTCTGGTCTTTGTCTAGTGCTGCTATGTCCTTTTTTAGCCTGGAAAGCAAAACTGCACATAGAACTCCAGATGAGGCCTCACCAGTGTGTTATAAAGCTTGAGCAGAACCTCCTGTGACTTGTACTCCACACAGCAGATTCACATTCTGTTAGCCTTCTAAATGGCTTCTGAACATTGTCTGGAAGTTGATAGCGTCCACTGTGACTCCTAAATTCTTCTCATAAGGTGTACTCTCAATTTTCAGATCTACCATTGTGTATTCAAACTTCACATTTTTACTTCCTATGCATAATACTTTACATTTACTGACATTAAGTTTTGTATGTGACAAATTTGCCCAAGCCTGTATGCTGCCCAAGTCCCTCTATGATGATTCAATGGGTTCCAGATTATCTGCCAATCCACCTATCTTGGTATCACCTGCAAACGTAACCAGCTTGTTACTTATATTCCATATATATATATATATATATATATATATATATATATATATATATATATATATATATATGCTAGGGCAGGGGTGGGCAAAGTCATTCCTGGAGGGCCGCAGTGGCTGCAGGTTTTTGTTCCAACCCAATTGCTTAATAAGAAGCACTTATTGCTCTAGAAACACTTCTGCTTCATTTTAGTTATCTCTCTCATTAAGATTTTGAACCCTTATTGCTCATTTAAATCTTAAACAGCTGCATTCTTGGTTTTTAATTGCTTCTTATTAGCAATAAGATGCAAATGACAAAAGAAACCAGCAGTTATCCATTTTGCTTGTCACCCTTTACACCTGTGTGTATTTATCGTGCACTATTTGGTTTAATTAAATACTTGGAAGGAAAGAGAAGAGAAAAAAGTGAAGGATTGAGAATTACCCATCCGTTTTACACTTCGAAGTATTTGGATGATATCCTTAGAATGGAAAAAAAATCTAGGATATGAGAAAGACTTGACATAGCAGAGTTAAAGCACTAACAAGCTATGAAATGTAATTATTGGCAAGGATTGTTTTCAAATTAAGCAACTGGGTTGGAACAAAAACCCGCAGCCACTGCGGCCCTCCAGGAATGACTTTGCCCACCCCTGCCCTAGCATATATATATATATATATATATATGGAATATAAGTAACAAGCTGGTTACGTTTGAAGGTGATACCAAGATAGGTGGATTGGCAGATAATCTGGAATCCATTGAATCATCATAGAGGGACTTGGGCAGCATACAAGCTTGGGCAGATTTGTCACATACAACCCCTTCGGCCTGCACTACGCACCAGCCACTTCGCATCTCTGCCATTTGCGTTGTGAAGAGATGGGCTGAACGCACCCCAAGGAGACGCGGTTGTTCCTCCGAAACCCCCTCTTAAATGATGATACAATGGGAAACAGTTTTTTTTTTTTTAACCTCCTCTTTGTTCGATCAGCTGCTGGCTTGCTGCTGCTGCCGTGCCGTGTGATCTGCATCTTGTGTGGCGCTTCAAACATTTAAAAGCCTGTACAGCAGCTGTCCTACTCTTTTTCTTTTATTTCCGGCCCTGGGCCTGGTTAAATCTCTTGGCACAAAGTCTCGTCTCGTGGGACGTGAGTTCTTGATATTTTTTTAGTTTATAATTTAAAAACAGAATAAGAATCTGAAAATCTAACAACATCACATTAAAGTTCGATAAATTTTGAAAAAGATGATACCAAACATATATATGTAGTTTTTAAAATAAACCCGATTCAAAGCATGACAATAAAGTGGCATAAAAAGTCACATAAAATCATTGCACAAAATAATTTTTTTTTAAGCTTTTAAGCTTAGGATTTTATATACAGTAGATATATAAAAGATTGTAGTGGTCCCAGCACTGACCCTTGTGGTACACCACTCTTAACATCAGTCAATTCTGATGAGGTTCCTCACACCATAACCCTCTGCTTCCTGTGTCTGAGCCAATTCTGCACCCATCTCCAAACATCACCCTGAATTCCCATTTCTTTTAGATGAGACGAGGCCTCACCTGTGCGTTATAAATCTTGAGCATAAAGAAAGAAAGAAGAAAAGATCAGGAAAGAGAAAAGAAAGAAAGAAAGAAAAAGAGAAAGAGGAGAGAAAATAACATTGGAAATTTTGCAGACAACTAAGAGGAGAATCGAGACAGTGAGCCGGTGTAGTGGACTGGAAGCAAGGCGGTTTGGAGGCCCTATGGAGAGTGAGAGGAATGACACTCCTGGGGCAGGTCACTCCTGTTGAGCGTTGAGGGAGCGGCCAGTGGCTTCATGGATTACCTGGAATGATGGTGGGATGATGAACCCAGGGTTTGGGTATCCCAGGGGTGACCAGCTGAGGCGGCTGGGATGAAAGCCACTTAATGGTTGACTGCATTTGCCAGTGTCTCAGCCCTGCTGAGAATACTCAGTGAGTGAGTTGGGGAGACAAGAGAGAGGGCTTGTAGGAATAGACAGAAGGAAGGAAGAACTTAATTTTAACTTTGCAGTTTTATTACTGTTTTTATGTTCTTTTTGAATCTATTTATTGATTGATTGATTTTAACTTCCACAACAAGCACTGATTTTTATGGCTTATTTAATTACTGAAGTTCTAATGACACTAGACATCTGCTATGGACACTGCCTGTGTGAATAAACTTCACAAAGGCCTTTGCACCAACATTTTGTTTGTGTCCTCATTACACCTGTCCATCCTCGGTTCATGACTATTGATATCTTGGGAACAAGAAGATGAAAAGGCTGCGGGAACCCAAGGTAGACAGAATCAGCAGGCGGATTGGGATAGCATAGGGAGGTCATGAAGTCACTGGAAAGGAGTGTGTGGCGCTCCCGATATCTTTGCAAAAGGACGAAGGTCCAAGTCTTTAGAGTCCTGGTGCTCCCTGTCTTGTTATATGGTTGCGAGACATGGATGCTATCCAGTGACCTGAGACGAAGACCGGACTCCTTTGGTACTGTGTCTCTTTGGAGAATCCTTGGGTACCGCTGGTTTGACTTTGTGTTGAATGAGCGGTTGCTCGCAGAGACCCAAATGAGTCACACTACCTGCATTGTGACGGAGCGTCAGTTACGGCACTACAGCCATGTGGTGCAATTCCACATTAATCTGGAATTAAACCAGGTCAAGGGGAAGCCCACGTAACACCTGCCTGTGGCAGATAGAGGGTCATTTACAGAGGATGGGACTGGACCGTGTTGTAATATGTCTGGAATATGTGTGTGTCACTGTGAGTTTGTAAATTTCTCCATTCCTGTTATTAGTGGAATGGCTTTATTTGTAAAGCTGGCCAGTTGTACAGACTGTATGGGGAGGAACCAGCAGTATGTAAATGGGTGGTGGGAAAAAGGAGAGGAGAAGTTCAGAGCCAAGAAAGGAGCGGACGCCAACAAAGGAAAAGGCAAGAGGGAAAGGATTGACACCGCATGGAAAATGTCAGGTGAACCTGGGTTCATTTCAGGATGAATTATTTTTCCTTACTGGTGAAGATATTCGGGAGAGGACCTGACGGGCCAGCACAAGAAACTGTTGATCTGTATGTTTCCCGGTACAGGAGGTATGGTGCGGCACCTCATTCCTCACCGCAGACTGAGATAGTCATTCTGTACACAGAATATTTAAGATTTGAGTACATTATTTTTTTTTCTCTTTCTCAAATTTATGTATTAGTAGCGTATGTGTTTAAGTGTTTGTGCTGTGATTTGTGTTGGGTGGGAAGCGCTGCAGCGCAAAATTAGGTATATAGGGGTTTTTTGTTACAGTAAGTGTGTGCATCATCTTCCAATAATCATTTTTTACTTAGCCGTGCATTCACTGGTGTGTCTCTGTACTTGGGGTGGGGTAGTAGGAAAGTAGTATTGGTCACTCACGCCCCTAGCTCTAGGAGGACAACGCATATTATAATCGTGCTGGTTCTAAGAGCGGTACAGCGTGTCTGCCTTGGGGGTTACCAACCAGGATCCTGAGTTGCTTCGTCGTGTGGTGGGTGCATCAATGCGCTGTACCAGTGCATGCTCCCCAACCTGACCTGACCTGACCTGACCTAACCCCGAGTATCACACTTCTCCTTACTCTTCTCTTCATTTATGCATTGCAATAAACATAACAAACTTCTGTAACTAATGAGTGCAACATCAGATCTGTAACATATTAACTTTTTTTTTGATGGTGCAGTTAAATATTTTTAAAAGGATTAGGCCACTTTGTTCCAAAAAGGTGAAATGTAACCAAGCCTTTAGTGCAAAAAAAAAAATTAAAGACAGGAAAGGGTATGCTGTGCTCTGGTTTGGTGTTGGTTGGTGTGTCCTGTTGTCTTCCACCTTGTTGTACTCGTCTATGTCAGTGCGCTCAGACTGCATTTTGCTGCTAAAGCTGCTAGAACTGGAGATTTTAGCCATTTTCTTACTCTCTCAAACTCAATAATCTCAATGTCAGGATGTATGGCTTGTTCAGATGTATTTATTTATATATTTTGAAACCTGCAAATGTCAGGTACAGCTTTCAGGAAAACTGTCATTTACTAATCTCTCTTTTTAAATGTGTGGCACCACTATGCTCTCGCTTTGAATAACTGTTCATTTTCTCTTTTGTGACATGATGATGCATCAAAAGTACGATCTCATAAAAGCGACCAATGAGAGACTTGCTCTTATTGTGTTCTACGCTTATATCTTTCTTTTAATTAAGTTCCGATTGGATACATTTATAATCACGATGATTAAAGTGCGCTAAGGATGTCTACTGAATACTGTTCAGTACTGTCTTGTGAATCTATCTATCTATCTATCTATCTATCTATCTATCTATCTATCTATCTATCTATCTATCTATCTATCTATCTATCTATCTATCTATCTATCTATCTATCTATCTATCTATCTATCTATCTATCTATCTATCTATCTATCTACTGGATAACAGGTGGTTGTGAGTTCCTGTCAGTAAAAACGTTTCTTGTTTTTAGGCATTTTTGTCTCACATATGCTAAAGTCCCTGAGTGAGCAGCGCCCCGGGGTGCACACCCAACTCACCGCAATGGTAGATCCAGTGATAAAGCTGGGACATCTTCCTCCTTTTTTTCCAATTCCCAAATGTTGTACTTCTAGTATGTCACATACAAGGTCTGACAATTAAGTTCACAAACTTTCCACTTGTGCGATTACGTTGGCAGCACTGTACAAACATCTCAGCAAGGTTTCATAACCCTGGTGTATCAGTGTCTCACAGCTGTGTTCGTGTTGACGTGTGGCAGTCTCTTGCTGAGTGATGTTTGTTATTGTTGTTGCGTGTTCTTGTGTGCCGTCGCATGAATGTCAGAACTTGCATTAGAGCACTGTCGGGCAACCGGTGCGTGGAATTTTCTAGGGGCGCCACGAAATCTTTTGTAAAATATTTAAAATTGCTAGTGTTTTTGAACTTTTGGTTGATTAAAAAGATAATGTTTAAAAAAATATATTTTATGTTGGAAAAACAGATAACGGTTAATCAGATTGTTGAATAAACGAATGTATTTATTTTGAATGCAAGTTAAAATTTTCGCTGTTCACCATTCATCAAAATATCAACACCAGCGGTGTCAAAAACACATCTCGTGAGACTTAAAAAGTCTCGTTGTTAGAAGATCTCTCTCACTGTATGGATATGGAAATGAAGTCTAAGAAACGCGAGAGACTTCAAATGATCGACAAGGAAATGCGCGTGTGTCTTTTTCGAAAATTGATAGATAGATAGATAGATAGATAGATAGATAGATAGATAGATAGATAGATAGATAGATAGATAGATAGATAGATAGATAGATAGATAGATAGATAGATAGATAGATAGATAGATAGTGTAGCAGTTGAGGTATCGATCCACCTCTTGAATCCTCAGGTACCACTCCAAACACCAGGTAAAAGTCCAAGACTCTTTTATTTTCCTATTACACAGTGCACCAAGCACTGTCCACTCCACACTACTCATATAACACAATAATACTCCGAATACAAATACAATTACCAATCCTCCTCTCCCAGACACTTCGCCACCCTACCTCCCAGCTCAGCTCAGTGTACTTGGCTTTCCCAGAGTCCTTTATACTCCCTGACCCGGAGGTGTTCCTGCCCAACAGTCCACAAGTCCTTATTCCTTCCGGGTCAGGGTAAACAGTCCTTATCTTCACCCCGGAAGCACGTCGTTTCTTCCTGTCACGGGATTATGATGCACTTCCGGGTTATAGGGCATATATGAGTCCACAGGCCTCCCGACAGCGACTCCCAGTGGTCCCCAAGGTATCCAGCAGTGCTGTGCATAAAAACTACATAGTCCATGAGGCCCTGCTGGAATTTGGGGCCTGTCCATGCTGTCGGGAGAGCTCCTCCTGGCGGCCTGGGGGTGAGGGCCGGAATATGAAGCCGGCCATCCACCACAATAGATAGATAGATAGATAGATAGATAGATAGATAGATAGATAGATAGATAGATAGATAGATAGATAGATAGATAGATAGATAGATAGATAGATAGATAGATAGATAGATAGATAGATACTTTATTAATCCCAAGGGGAAATTCACATACTCTATCAGCAGCAATCCTCGCATCAATCTCATATGTGCTGAAAAACAATCTCAGCATTCACATTAATTAAATTTAAGATTTATCCTTTGATTCCTTTATTAATAAAATGTCTTTCAAACTTGTAAAATGAACTGTTTTTATAGGCAATTGATTATCCATAGATTGTGTTGTCACGACTTTATTTATGGGCAGTCCCTCAGGTGCGCCGCGAAAGAGGTTGAAAAAGGTTGCCTTTCACTGCATTAGAGCAACGAGCAAACACCAGCTCACATGGCACCGTCTGTGAGGGAGTTTTTAGCCAGTAAACTAATAACTCTATTGGAACACCCTCCCTACTCACCTGATCTGACCCCCGATGACTTTTTCTTTACCCAAAGATAAAGGAAGTATTGAAAAGAAGAAATTTTGATGATATTCAAGACATCAAGCGTAATAGGACAACAGCTCTGATGGCCATTCCAGAAGAAGAGGTCCAAAATTGCTTTGAAGGGTGGACTAGGCGCTGGCATCTGTGCTTAGCTTCCCAAGGAGAGTACTTCAAAGGTGACCGTAGTGATATTTTGCAATGAGTTATGTAGCACTTTTTCTACGATGAGTTTGCAAACTTCATTATCAAACCTCGTATACAACAAAACATATTTCTTTTAGGATGGCAAGAAGCTTTAGGAGGGAAAATCCAAAGTAGTGGATTGGTTACAGGCTGGGTCTGTAAATAAGGAAAGTACAAACGCAGCCAAAGTACAAAGTCGAGTCAGTAGTCAAGGAGAGAAGGGGCTTAAAACAAAACAAACCTAATAGATAGATAGATAGATAGATAGATAGATAGATAGATAGATAGATAGATAGATAGATAGATAGATAGATAGATAGATAGATAGATAGATAGATAGATAGATAGATAGATAGATAGATAGATAGATAGATAGATAGATAGATAGATAGATAGATACTTTATTAATCCTAAGGGGAAATTCACATACTCCAGCAGCAGCATACTGATACAAAAAACAATATTAAATTAATAATAAAGTAATAAAAATGCAGGTAAAAACAGACAATAACTTTGAATAATGTTAACGTTTACCCCCCCGGGTGGAATTGAAGAGTCACATAGTGTAGCGGAGGAACAATCTCCTCAGTCTGTCAATGGAGCAGGACAGTGACAGCAGTCTGTCGCTGAAGCTGCTCCTCTGTCTGGAGATGACACTGTTTAGTGGATGCATTGGATTCTCCATAATTGATAGGAGCCTTTTGAGCGCCCGTCGCTCTGCCACGGATGTCAGACTGTCCTGCTCCGTGCCTACAATAGAGCCTGCTTTCCTCACCAGTTTGTCCAGGCGTGAGGCGTCCTTCTTCGTAATGCTGCCTCCCCAGCACACCACGGCATAGAAGAGGGCACTCGCCACAACCGTCTGATAGAACATCTGCAGCATCTTATTGCAGATGTTGAAGGACGCCAGTCTTCTAAGGAAGTATAGCCGGCTCTGTCCTCTCTTGCACAGAGAACCAGTGCAAAAATCAGAAAAGCCAAAAAAAAAACCCACAAGTATTTTTCTTGATAAACAAAGTGCTAGACAATCGAGGTCTTAATCTCATATAGATGATATGCATGAGCAGGATGATGAACACTGGATACACAAAATTGTACGAAAAGGTGAGTAACTCTTTCAAATGGAAAAAAATAAATAAAAAAGGAACACTTATTACAACCTATTCGATTGCCGTTTTGATGTTCTCCAAGTCAGTAAGTGACGTTGTTTGGTCAATGTCACATAGCTAATATCGTCACAGCAGAGGATCTGAGACACTGCTGATGGAAGAAGAGTTGTGCCAACTATTACTGACTTTAAAGGAAGAAAAGGAGAAGGTGATGTATCAGACCCTTTTGACCTAAAGCGGTGAAGGAAGGCCAAGTATTCTTGTGAGTGTGGGGACCTGCAGGATGAACACATGCATTTCAAATGATGTTGCATGTCTTCCATGCATTTTGACAACCCATTGCATTATATTCAGCCCTTTGTTTATCATTCTGGCACACACATAGCAGGCCTCTCATTGAAATTCACCATTCACTTGTCCACAGAGTCAGGAAGAATTCCATGCTCAGCACACAATGAAAAGCCCCATGCATGGAGTCGTGTCTCCATGTCCTTCTTGGACATTTCTATTTTGCTCTGATTTAATTGCCCATTGACATACTGTTTACAACACCACCTGTGGCCATCTTCATGACTCTGTGTAACTTCATGATGCATTCACTAGTTAAAAATTCAGGTGCAGTATGCTAGCTTGGAGAGAAATTCTAATAAGCAAACTTGCAGGGAATTCTGAAATTACTTTTAGTTAAGGCTTTTGAATTTCTGGTGTGGAAGAAAGATTAGATTTAGGGGTTACAAAGTTGATTAGGATAACGCGTTTTGATATGTGTTCCTTATTAAAATATTGCATTCAAAGGATGAAAAATGGAAAGGCCGTTGGTCCTGATGACATACCTGTGGAAGCATGGAGCTGTTTAGAAGAGATGGCAGTGGAGTTTTTAACCAGATTGTTTAATGGAATCTTGGAAAGTGAGAGGATGCCTGAGGAGTGGAGAAGAAGTGTACTGGTGCCGATATTTAAGAATAAGGGGGATGTGCAGACCTGTATTAACTATAAGGGGATAAAATTGATGAGCCACAGCATGAAGTTATGGGAAAGAGTAGTGGAAGCTAGGTTAAGAAGTGAGGTGATGATTAGTGAGCAGCAGTATAGTTTTGTGCCAAGAAAGAGCACCACAGATGTGATGTCTGCTCTGAGGGAGTTGATGGAGAAGTTTAGAGAAGGCCAGAAGGAGTTGCATTGCGTCTTTGTGGACCTGGAGAAAGCATATGACAGGGTAAGGAAAGAGGAGTTGTGGTATTGTATGAGGAAGTCAGGAGTGGCAGAGAAGTACGTAAGAGTTGTACAGGATATGTATGAGGGAAGTGTGACCGTGGTGAGGTCTGTGGTAGGAGTGACGGATGCATTCAAGGTGGAGGTGGGATTACATCAGGGATCGGCTCTGAGCCCTTTCTTATTTGCAGTGGTGATGGACAGGTTGACAGACGAGATTAGACAGGAATCCCCGTGGACTATGATGTTTGCTGATGACATTGTGAACAGGTTGAGGAGACCCTGGAGAGGTGGAGATATGCTCTAGAGAGGAGAGGAATGAAGGTCAGTAGGAACAAGACAGAATACATGTGTGTAAATGAGAGGGAGGTCAGTGGAATGGTGAGGATGCAAGGAGTAGAGTTGGCGAAGGTGGATGAGTTTAAATACTTGGGGGATCAGCAATTCAGAGTAATGGGGATTGTGGAAGAGAGGTGAAGAAGAGAGGGCAGGCAGGGTCGAATGGGTGGACAAGAGTGTCAGACAAGAGTTATTTGTGACAGACGGGTATCAGCAAGTGTGAAAGGGAAGGTCTACAGGACAGTAGTGAGACCAGCTATGTTATATGGGTTGGAGACGGAGGCACTGACCAGAAAGCAGGAGACACAGCTGGAGGTAGCAGAGTTAAAGATGCTAAGATTTGCATTGGGTGTGACAAGGATGGATAGGATTAGAAATGAGTACATTAGAGGGTCAGCTCAAGTTGGACGGTTTGGAGGCAAAGTCAGAGAGGCAAGATTGCGTTGGTTTGGACATGTGCAGAGGAGAGATGCTGGGTATATTGGGAGAAGGAGGCTAAGGATTGAGCTGCCAGGTAAGAGAAAAAGAGGAAGGCCTAAGAGGAGGTTTATGGATGTGGTGAGAGAGGACATGCAGGTGATGGGTGTAACAGAACAAGATGCAGAGGACAGAAAGATATGGAAGAAGATGAGCAGCCGAAAGAAGAAAAAGATTAAAATATAGCATTCAAGAGATGGCATAAAGGGTTAACAGATGTCGGGAACCTGTTCAGGAATATCAGGAAACCAGACAAAGGTCAAGTAAACACCCACAGTGTACTGAAAGATGACTAAGAGATAACTAAGACGTCAGCAGATGTCTTCTAAACAACAAGAATGGACAGTTGTCACATACACAGGAATTTCAAGGGTAACCCTAACGACACAGGAACAGCAGCAGTATAACAAAACTATACTTTTATTTCCTAAGCCATCTGATGTGTAAACCAATTAACCAACCCAAGTAGGTGACAATAAATGAACGCAGATGGACCAGTTTCTCTCCTGTCTGATTACTGACTCAGTTTTTCCTGTTAGAGGATAAGTTTCTTTCTTTAATTAAGATGTTACATTTCTACCTTACTGGTTATGAGGAAGACTCATTTCGTACTGTATTTCTAGTATTTATTTTTATCATTGTGATCAGTGCTTGAAGTGGCACATCTCAGTGTTTAGCAGATGTGTACCAGCACTGTACGCTAGCACAGATCATGCATATCTAATCTCATCAACTGCATGTTAGTGTATTGCACCGCTCAAAACTCTTAAGGGCGTGCTCCCCACTCGTCAATTAAATGTTAGTATATTGTGGTGCTCACAACTAAAAATGGGCCACCCCGTCTCCACTTGCAAATCTAACATTAGTGTATAGCAATATCAAATGAATAAACAGGAACCATAAAAAGGTTTGGGGCAACCTCTCATAAACTTGAAGCCCGGCTGCAGATTTTGAGAATCTGAAAAGTACAATAGTACAGGTTCGAGTCCATAATAGAACTGCCTGGACAAGGCAAAGATGGCAGCTTTAAGGGATGGCAGAGAAAGTGACGTCTTCGGGACTGGAAGTGGTGTCTTCGAGGTTGTTATTAGAAGTGACGTCATCGAGGTCAGGTGGGATTTCCCATAAGTGGTCTGCAGTGGAAAGAGAGTAAGGATAAGTGCACCTCACCCCACCCTGGTCTGGTGTGGAATTACCTTCATTCGAGCCCTTCAGCTGCCTCCCATAGGCACATGTCTGGCACAATGTTAGTTTATCGCAGCTCTTACAATTCCAAGGGGGACCCCCACCACCCCCCATTCTTCAATTGTATGTTAATGAGTCACGACACTCGAAACTCCAAGGGGGACACACCCACCCCTTTTTGATTGAATCAGTCTGAACTGGAGAGTACTGGTTCTTAAGTATATCCATTTTAGGCACTGGTTATGATAATCACATCACCTCTAAGTTGTATTAAAATGGGACTTCTCTGTGGATATTTCCATTTTGTTGTTTTTAGTTTTTTGTTTGTTCTTTGTGTAGGTTAGTCCACCATACTGACTCACCACAAGATGGACCTTCCAGATACAGTCAGGTGCATTTAGACCACAATCAACTGAAACCCCAGACAGGTGGTCTCCATTGAATGACATCTGTGACTTCTAAAACCTAATGGGCCTAACCATTGAGGATTTTGGGGTGTCATATTAAAAGGGGATGAATACCTAGGCAATCAATTTGTTTTATAGTTGTAAATATTTAGAGCACTTTGCAGAGATCTGTTTTCACTTTGACACTGAAGTCTTTTTCTGTTTATCAATGTCAAAATACGTAAATTAAATCCACTGTGATACAATTTTATATAAGAATAAAATGTGAAAACTTTAATAGGCACTCTACCTGACTGTGATTCATAAGCAAATGTAAAACACCACAATAACTTTTGAATTAACCCAAAACTCAGTGAATGTCAATTCCAAGACATGTTGCTAAATTGCTCTGAATGTTTTATTAAAGTCTATCAATAAATATTGACTAGATTTACAGCTTTCTGCAGATGTTCAAAGGTGTTGTATAAAATCACTAACTGGCTATCTTCAAAACATCTGGATATGTTGGTTTGTATCTCAAGGCAGTGGAAAATTTGGGAGAAGCTATTTAATAAAAAACACTGTCTTAGTTCTAAAGTTAGAGCAGCTGAACACACACTGCAATTCAGTTCAAAGTATTCTTACATAGTGCATTTACAACTTTTGTAATATCTATGTTAATAAAATGCTGAGGTCTGTCTTGGTCTTAATCAAAAGCTTATAACCTGATATATTATGAAAAGTCAAATATTTTAAGGAAGGGGCAACCTGTGCTTGTGTGTTTCTTAGGGCAAAAAAAAATTGAGAAAGTAACATGGCAGAAAGAAAAAGAGAAGCAGCAACATCAGCTGATCACCAAGCAAATTGCAGAAGCCGATTACATGATGAAGACCAAGACAGACTAAGTAGAGAAGACAATCCTGAATATAGCCTGACATGTTCTGGAAATTTCAGAAAATTTTAGGTTGTGACAACCTGGTGGCCACTTAACTAGGGGGCTAAAATTTAATTGTAATAAAAACATGGTCTCTGCAAAGCCAGTTATTGATAATCCCCCAAGACACAGTATATATGTGTTCAGAATTCATAATCAAGTGTAATTATTGTGTTTATTGATCGTCGAATGAGATGAAGACCTCTGGAATACAACGAAGGGAAAAAAAAATAGCAGTGGCTATAGCATCAAGCACATCAGAGAAGGCATTTAAGACAAAGCATTTGAGCAGCAGGCATGCAAAACAAAATGCAGGATACAGAATTCATGAATGAGAACAACAACAACAATTTATTTCTTGTATAGCCCAAAGTCACATTAGGAATGCTTGAAATGGAATTTACAAGGCCCTGTTTTTTGGCAGTTCCCCAGAATTGACTATCTAATGAGACAACGTTATAGGGAAAAAAATTGGAACAAATTTTGAAAAGGATAATTCAGTGAAAGACCCCCTCCATGTAGGTTGGGTGTACCATGGGTGTCAAAAAATGAGGTAAATACAACACACAAAACAGGACACAAGTAATCATCTTCACAGAGCCAGACATGATATCCATCATTGCCCCCTCAGAATTACAATCCAACAATACAAACGACTTTGTTCTTGCACAGAACTCCTCAACAAGTGCAGGCGCAGAGCGACACAACAACTCTCATGGCAAAATGCAAAAATCGACTGTAACACTCACTAAATAATCATATGTGAGGACAAAGATTTGTTCAACTACAACAAAACAAAGTAGGAACTAATTAACATAAATAAAAAACTGCAGCGTCTCTCCATCATCTAGTTGCAGGACCATGGCCAGCATGTAGAAAAGAAGTCAGACAAGCCAGACACAGGCAGAGTCCTGGAGACCTCAGCCAACAAGCTGCCTCCCCTCTACTGGCCATTCTACAGCTGAGTCAGTGCTGGGCCGGTCAGTCAGATGAAAGGACCCTTCTACCTGATGATTCCAGGGCTCTTTAATCTGAGATGACTTTTCTATTGGCAGGCAAGCAACTCAGCAGTAGAGCAGTGTCACCAAGTGCCACATGTGAGTGCCAAGAAGAGAAACAGAATAAGGGTGGTTTAATAACAGTTTATAAATATCACATTACTTACTGTATATTTTAGTACTCATGACTAACAAACAGATGTATTCTGCGCACCTAATCCGCAGCTCTAGTCAGGGTATGCTAAACTGAAGTCGTGAGTCTTCAGCCTGGATTTAAAAGCTGAAACTGAAGGAACACCATTTATATAATCAAGCAGATCATTCCTAAGCTTCAGGGCCCTGTAACTAAAAGCTCAACCTACTACTGTTATCTAATTAATCCTGGAAATCTTAACTAGGCTGGCATCTTCAGATCTTGATGTGCGCTCTGGGTTCTAGATAATGATAAGTTCAGATAAGTAAGCAGGACCTTAGACATTTAAGGCTTTATATGTTAAAAGAAGGATTTTGAAATCTGACCTAAACTTAACTGGGAGCGAGTGTAAGGATGCTAACTACAAGAGAATAATACATGGTGACAAAGAGCACACTACATGTAGGAAATTTACATCACCATTTGATCAATGTGTAGCTGTAGTTTCTCATGGTGAAATAAAAAGAATGCGCTGTCAAAACGAAAAGTTCAGCTTGCTGTATATGAACCATCTTCGTTTGAGGACCATACGTTCACTTGTTTCCCAAGGTCTTAACCATTTTCCTAAAATTACAATACAAACAGTCGATAAAAATCAATCCAAGATACAGTCATTACCACTTGGCATTCATTTATGTTTTAAGTGAACGTGAACACCCATCCTAGTAACAGAAAAGGGGGCACGAATGTTGCCATATGTGGCGTAATTTCACTATTCATAGGAAAATTTTAAACTTGTGGCGGCAGCAAAAAATATAGGAATAAATTTTATTAAGGTTTCAAAAAAACATTAGGGGGGCGCGATTAAATCTGTTATGAAAACTCGGGTCGCAAATACTTAAATGTTGAGAAACGCTGCTCTATCCAAACTGGAGAGCTACTTTATGTGATCACAATATGAAGAAATTCCGCAAAGATATTGAGACATCACAGTCCAATGTGCTTTGCTCGATTGTATTTTAGCACAGCGCCAATCAATATTCAGGGACTGCTCCATTACCTATTGATGATTAAAATGTCTTAATTCATTTTACATTGATATTTCAAAACCAATAAAGGCAACGGTTCACTAACGGGTCAGCGCATACCCAGAAAATTTAACAACGGATTGATTCCATGAGAATAAGGAGTTTGATGTGACGATATAATAGAATCAAGAGTTGCTTCAATATTTGCTGCCTTTACTTTTGTGGATCACATTTGTCCTTTCTAAAATAAAGTCACTGATATCGAGCCTGTAATAGAAATTATTGACATCATTTGACTAAAGAAATCTATTGTCAGCAGTCAAACTGGGCCTCTTGCTTGCGGCCCCTGCAGGGTTTTCTTCGGCTCATTATTTAAACACAATTTTAATTATTTTTACGCGGATACATTATATTTTCCTAATTCATCTTAAATGTTACATTTTTATTTGTCTGCCTTTCTTTCAGCCACTTAAAATGAACTTATTTATGAGATGGTTGTCTAAATCTTTTGTATCCATTCTTCTTTACATTAAGCTTCATAGCCCACTTATTCAGTTCAAAATTGCAGATTCGTTTACAGTATGTATGGAGATCAACAAAGAGATAACACAGCCCCACAAACGACTCACATCACAACATGCGTTTTTTGGGTGTCCTTTAACTTTGTACACATCTGCACCCAGCGTCCTGAATGTTTGCTGTTTTTAGTTATGAACCATCATGCAGTCTTTTTCCATAAATCATTTGAAATCTAACTTCAGGACTAAAGGTCAAACTGTTGGTTATGAACTTTAATTAATAAAAATAATAATAATTCATTTATAACACACCTTTGAAAAGCCAAAGATTCAGTACCAAAAAAGCACAACAAAAATAAATAATAAAAATACGATGAGCTCCTTTGATCCTATCGGTGCTAATTTGGGGCTGTGGCAGATGGGAGACACACGTTGCTGACTTGCATTGCAGCAGCACGCATGTCTCCAGTCGAAGTTTTTGACAAGGAAAGAGATGTGACTGAAACGGGAGCTGAGACATGTGGAGGTCGCCCGATGTGTTGTGACACGAGCTGGCGCTCAATTCGTTGTCAACAGTAAGTCAGGTGGCATGGTAGTGCAGTGGGTAGTTCAGCTGCTTCACAGATCCGGTGTCCTTGCGTCTGAATCTTATGCTTCATGAGTGGTCCCTGATATGGACTGGCACCCTGGTTTTCCTACAGGGTGGCCCATATTTATGTACTAGGAGGCTTCGCTCGCCAACCCCCTGACTTGCGCTACTCACCAGTCACTTCGTGTCTCTGCCGCTCGCATACAAGGATTTCACTTTCACGATCTTTACTATCACTTTTTTGAGACTTTCGAATTTTAGTACTTTCATAATCTCAAACCTGCTCTGCATGCGTATCGTGCCAACGTTTTTGAACCTCTTTACGACGTTCTACTCTTTGTCTTTTATTTCCAACCCCACTTGGAGCTGAGAGCGCATGAACTATGTCTGACAATAGCATTCACACGAATGAGAAGTGAGTGGACTGTGGTCACACCAGCCACTTCGTGTCTCTGCCGCTCGCGTATGTGGATTTCACCAAACACCAAATCTTTTCATTCTCATGGAAAGGCCTCTTCATTGGGAAGAAACACTACTTTTCCCTGATGGCAACACGAATTAGATGACCTACTCGTCTCTGACTTAAAGTTTAAATCTGAACAATATCTACATACTTCTGTCATATCACCTATGTCCATATATTCAATCTCTTTTCACTGTTCCGTTATTTCACAGAGTAACAATTTCCATTTGTTTAGCGCTAATGCGATCTTTACTATCATTTTTTTGAGACTTTCGAATTATAGTACTTTCATTAACAACGTTCTACTTTGTCTTCTACTTTTTGTCTTTTCTTCTTCTACTGTTTGTCTTTTATTTCCGCCCCCACTTGGACCTGTTAGGTTTTCACGTCATCTCTTGGCACACAGTCTTGTCTCATGGGACTTTAAATGTCTCGTCTCGTCTCTCTGAAAAAGTCTTGTGTCGTCCCAAGAAGTATGATTGAAAAGGTGTTATTGTCAGGAAACTACCAATGTTATTATCAAGTAACATATGTTTATTCTTGTGATTGTTAGCACACTAGGGCCACTGCATCCAAACTCAACTGCCAACATCCGGTTCACCACAGCATAGCTGTTAGTTGCGGAGTTTAAACGCACACAATGTATGCATTGCTCTAGCGACACTCGATTTGCTACCATTCTGTATTCGAACAAATGGGGGTTGCCCAGTCCAGCACATCATTTCTCCCATTCTCAGGCTACACAGTGATGCCATTTTTCAATACTTTTTGCGCAGTAGTTTAAATGCTACAGGCTGTGAAACGTCATATACATAAATAGGGGCCACCGTGTACTTCGCAACTAATGCTGCTAGGATAGACCCCAGTGTTCCACGGCCCAAACTACAATGCAAGTGGAACATTTAGAAGGTAAACTCTATACCAGGGGTCTGCAACTCCAGTCCTGGAGAGCTACTGCAAATTTTCATTTTAACTCTTTTCTTAATTAGTGACCAGTTTTTGCTGCTAATTCACTATTTCCCTTTATTTTAATTGACTTTTCTTGAGACTCTGACCGCTGAATTGATTCTTTTTTCCTTAAACGGCACCTAAACATACATTTGATGTGAAGTGAGCCAACAGATTAGCAATTAAGTTTGTTGTAAATTGATCTATTTGTATGGAATCATTACAATAAAATTAATAAATAAAATTTAAAGAAAAAAAAAAGATGAGCAACTAAGTTGAGGCCTCAAACTCCAACCAGCTTCACTTCATTCAGTTTCTTCATTTGAAGCCAATTCTCTTTGCTAATTAAACCCGTTATTTAACTCTTTCAGGGCTAATTATTTTTTTCATTTTTTCCAAGGTCTGAATATTTTTCCCCAGAAACTCAGTTTTTTAAAAAGCATACAAAGCAAACACTACATGCATTTAACATTAAACGTTAGCTTTCTAAGATCTGCTGTCACACTGCTTACATACTTACTAAATACCTGTTTGTCTAACCATTTATATTCTGAAAGGCACTTTCTGGAATGGAAACAGCTACCTGCCTTTGGTTTCTGATTTCAAGATCACTTGCATCAAAATCGGAGTTTAATAAGTCAGTCTGATTCAGCAATAACATGCAAAAAGCAAAAAAAAATTAACAATGCCCACCTGGTATTTTGCTTTGCACATTCGCTTTGCTCTTTTGCCTGACGTCAATGCCATTCTAGATGTTGTTTACTCTATGCTCCTCACACACACACACACACACACACACACAAAAACACACACAGGGATTCGATGTCAAGTCAATGAGTCTAACAGTCCTCCTAGCAAAGAGGGTCTACCCGTAATGTGATGGTGAGTTTTGTCGACGTCTACAGCTGATTATTACCCTCTACCCCTGGATGTTAACTAAATTCAACATCCAACCTCGACCCCTGCTGTTGACAAAGTCAACATTACCCTAAAAGAGTTAATTCCATGGTGCTCAATCTGCCATGGCAGACATTTCCAAAAAACTGTTGATTTTCTTTTTTAAGAGCGCTGTCAAAATGTTTTGTGGACCTGAGCAGATCAACATTACTGAGGAGGCCTTCACCTTTTGTTTATTTTCAGTTATTGTGTGATGGACGCAGATTGTTGTTTGTGTGTTGGTTCATTTTGTGTTTTAATATTGTTTGGCTGCGGTGGGTTGGCACCCTTCCCAGGATTTGGTTCCTGCCTTGTGCCCTGTGTTGGCTGGGATTGGCTCCAGCAGACCCCCGTGGCCCTGTGTTCGGATTCAGCGGGTTGGAAAATGGATGGCTGGATATTGTCTGGTTGCTAATTAAGGAAAAAAGAAATAATGAAGGGGCCTGAGTCTTAAGTTGTGCATCAAATAAAATTAAGGCAAAGAGTTAATTAGCAGCAAAATCTGGTCACTAATTAAGAAAAGGGTTAGAATGAAAACCTGTAGCCACAGTAGCTCTCCAGGACTGGAGTTGGAGACCCCTGCTCTATACTGTACTGTAAATGGCCAGAGCAAAAACATCACTGAGTCTTTTTATGGGCATATCTGTATTAATCCCCGAGTTGAAATTGTCTTTTTGCATGACCTTTGGGGTTCAGCCATTTTAGTGCGTCCCTAGAGCATTTCTCAGCATTAAGGGCCTTGCTCAAGGGCCCAACGGAGTAGGATCCCTTCTGGGTGATTTGAACCGTAATAGATGTAATTAATTGAAATTGAGTTCTAATTTTGATCCATATCTGTTAAGGTTGCTTACAAACTAATCCTGAACTCATTCTTCCAGTGCAGCGCTGTGCTCGCCACTGCTACACGAAATTCCACAAGAGACTCGTTTGAGTTTTGAAAAGACTGTCTTTCAGACTTGCCTTTCCCCTGAGTTGAACTTTTAATAAATTAAGAGTCCATTTAGGTCATTCTCACCGTCTGGTGCCACCACATCACGTAATTGTGACAGTGTTTTACAAGTGACTTTTGGCAATAACAGAGCTATTTTGTGTCTAAGAACACTTGAAAATTGTCTTTGTACTTCCAAAAAGTTTCCATTATTTCATAAGAGGTTAAGTACATTAGACTGCAATAAAATGCCTTTTTTTAGCCTGATGACTCACATCAAATTTTAGGTGGTAACCAGTTGTTATGCCTTCGTGAATAAATAAATAAATAAATAAACAAAGAAATGAGTCCAAAGTTTAACAACAAAATGAAGTTTTTACTTTTTATATAAACGTGAATTTCTGCGTGTTCCTCACTCTCTCAAACTCATGCGTACAATCATGCCTATTCTGAAAGGAGGCATTTGGAGATTCACCAGCCAACTGGAAATATAAAGCCATTCACTTGTCCAATTTCTGAGCCTGCCTGCTCTGCTACAGGGTCACAGGGAGAGCTGCAGCCTCTCCTAGGAGTTCAGGGCAGGAGCCAGCCCCAGATGGGACACACTAATGGACACGTCACACTGGGCCGTTTACAGTTACTGATTAACCCAATGTGTATGGCTTTGAGGCTACAACTTGTACACTCAAACCATGCTGGGCACAAACCTTTGTATATCAGAATAGCCATGGATCTCAAATTACTCATCAAGATTTAACATCAATATATGGAGTAATACCAGATGGGATAACATTGTGCTATTAAAAAAAAAAATCAGTTGTGATATCCTACACCAAAACGACTTGTGTCAAGACTGATTCTACTCACATGGAAGAACCCCAATCCATCTTTAAAAACTTTGTGAAAATGATGTTCTACTGCATACAATGTTATCGCAAGCTGGTAAAATTTGTGTCTTCTCCAGACTTTGGCAATGATTCATAATGCAATTGTAGAGTAAGTGGTCTCGTGCTGAACCCTTATAATTTGAATTGCTGTTTTATTTTATATGAGCAGAAGTGACTGGCATTGTCCGAGTATACTTGTGGAATGGGTTTAAGGAAAGAAAGCAAATATTTATGTTTTTTAAATGTTGACCCTTTATTCTTTGCTGGCTGTCCCATCTGTCATTTCCACTTCCTCTCTGTCAATAAGTTAAGGATTTGTTATTTTATGTATGCATGGATTCCATAATTGAACACTACTTCTTCCTGTTTCCTCTTTTACTGTGGTTTCACAAGTAGATGTTTAATCCCACATTAATAAGCTAGGTGGTTCATTGAACAGTAGAATCCATGGGCCACAGGCCAGCGAGAGGATGGGGTAGACAAACATCGCTGCATCTCTCCATATTATACAGGAGACAGCACCATCCATCCATCCATCCATCCATCCATCTTCTTCCGCTTATCCGAGATCGGGTCGCGGGGGCAGCAGCTTGAGCAGAGATGCCCAGACTTCCCTCTCCCCAGCCACTTCTTCTAGCTCTTCTGGGGGAATCCCAAGGCGTTCCCAGACCAACTGGAAGACATAGTCCCTCCAGCGTGTTCTGGGTCTTCCCTGGGCCCTCCTCTCAGTTAGACAGCATCAGCAGTGGTATCAATTCAAAGTTGACTCATTCAATGTTGATTTACAATTGCAATGCTATCTTTCATCTTTTTTTACTGTATAGGCTGCGCTTGATTCCTCTGAAGAGCACATTTCCTCTCAGAGTGCACCCACACTAATATGATGTGTAAAGTATCCTCACTTGATTTTCCACAAACGTGATATGAATTTTGAGTTTACACGTAATTCTTCATTATAGTCTGGAATTTGTTGATGTTATGATGATTGAACATAGGAACACATCTGCAAAAGCACACGTTTATGCAATTTCTCTTTTTTTAGCTTTGAAAAGGCAGCTTTCCACTTAAAAAGTTAAGAATGAAATTATGTAATGCTGTGCTCGCCTGAAGGCAAGGAGTGCAAACTGGAAAGTCGACAATTTGTGAGTGATGCCTCTGCCATAGCTGTTGTTTATAGTTTGCTGTTCCAAGTCACTTTCATCACTTGATGGTTTTTAAGTGGTATAGGCCTTATCATTTTTTTCCTTACAGCATTCACGTGATGCACAGTGAGAATGCTAGTCCCCTTTCAAAATGTATGCTTAAATGCTGAAAGCAGAGCTGAAATGACCATCTTAATAGACAACTGAATTCATAGAAAGTTCATTTCTTCTTTAATGGAAATTCCATCCTTTCACTGCACAAAGTATTGTTCTTTCTGATGGCAGAACTTTCAGAGGTGCTGTAGTTTGATGTTATGTTTTCTTCAGTTATTTCAAGTTGGAAAATTTTTTTAGTCCGGTTTAATGTTGTATTTTTCATTTTGAAACACGGATATTCAGTTTTGCATTCATTTTTTACTTTCTCATATATGAAGTATAGGGAAAGTATTGGAATCGTCCAAAAATTTGATGTCGAGATTTTACACCACTCTCAGTCCGAAAATACCATTTTTGAAATTAAATATGTGTGTGTGTGTGTGTGTGTGTGTGTGGGTGTGTGTGTGTGTGTAAACATGATAACCTGAATACGCTTCCACTTAGGTCAACCAAATTTTGCATACAAGTATTAGGTACAAAAAACACAGATTTCTATCAACTTTTGGGCTATTTGGTACTTTACCTTTTATTTGTGCAGCTGTAGAGTCCGATTTATTCAACTTTACTTTTATAATAGTTCCACTCAGCTAGCTCCTCTCTTATTGGCAACATTTACAGAAGCTAGAGACCACCAAATACTACCTCAAACATTTCGACAAGCATTAATCACCGTCTTTCCTAAACAAAATAAGGACTTGATACAATGTGCATCATACAGACCAATTTCACTCCTGAATAATGATGTTAAGATACTCTCAAAAATTCTAGCTAGAAGGATGGAGAAAGTGCTGCCCTCTGTAATATCACAGGATCAAACTGGATTTATTAAAGGTCGACACTTATCTTCCAATCTCCGACGCTTGTTTAATGTTATATATTTACCAGCAAAATCAAACACCCCAGAGATATTACTATCATTAGACGCAGAAAAAGCATTTGATATGATTGAATGGAACTACCTTTTCACTGCAATGGACAAATTTGGGTTTGGCCGGAATATTTGTTCATGGATCAAACTACTGTATACCAATCCAGAACCTTCAGTTTGTATTAATAACATTTGTTCAGACTACTTTAAGCTAGAACATGGTACCAGACAAGGATGCCCCTTGTCGCCACTGTTGTTTGCAATCGCTATTGAACCACTGGCGGTCCACTGCCGAAATTCTTATCAGATAAAGGGGATTATCAGAGAAGGACTGGAACAGAAAATTTCTCTATATGCTGATGATATGGTTTTTATATATATCAGACCCAGAAAACACTGTCCCTGTAGATTTAACAGCACTAACAGAATTTCAAAAGATATCTGGTTTTAGAATTAATCTGAATAAAAGTATACTCTTTCCAGTGAATTCACAAGCATATAATATTACATTGGACACCCTACATTTTACCATAGCAGATCAGTTTAAATACCTAGGGGTAAATATCACAAGTAAACATGAAGCTCTTTATCAACAAAATGTTGCCCTCTGTATGGAAAAAATTAAGCAAGACTTGCATAGATGGTCAACCCTTCATCTCACTCTAGCCGGAAAAATTAACGTTGTTAAGATGAATTTCCTTCCTAAACTACTTTTTTTATTTCAAAACATTCCAATATATATCAATAAATCATTTTTTAAGCAATTAGATTCAACAATAACCTCATTCATTTGGAACTCAAAACACCCACGTATCCGAAGAGCGACCCTACAAAGACCTCAGGCAGAAGGTGGCATGGCTTTACCTAATTTTCAGTTTTATTACTGAGCAGCAAACATACAAGCCATAAAAACCTGGACACAAATAAATGAACATACACAGGCTTGGCTCGCAATAGAAGTAAAATCCTGTAGTACTTCTTTATACTCCTTGCTCTGCTCTCCAATAAATGCAAGTTATCGCAAATATACTAATAACCCAATTGTGCTTTACTCACTCAGAATATGGAACCAACTTAGAAAGCATTTTAAGATGGAAAATCTTTTATCCGCGGCACCTCTGCAAGAAAACCACCTCTTTCAACCAACGCAAACATATCCAGTTTTTAATACCTGGAAAAGTTTTGGGATTAAAATGCTCAGAGATCTTTATATAGACAACATATTTGCATCTTTTGAACAATTACGTTCCAAATTCAACCTCCTAGCTACACATTTCTTTCACTATCTTCAAATTAGAAATTTTGTTAAACAGAAACTGCCCAATTTTCCTCACCTCGTACCCTCCACTATGCTGGAAAAAATACTGCTCAATTTCGAGGAATTAAACACCATTTCCGCATTATATAAAATCCTATTAGAGTCCCAACCTTTCAAAGATCCAAGAGGACATTGGGAAGAAGATCTCTTAATCAATATATCAGAAAAGGAGTGGAAGGTAGCAAAGCAGAGAATTCACTCGAGCTCCATATGCGCAAAGCATAGAATTATTCAACTAAAAATTATGTATCGAGCTCATCTGTCTCACTTAAAACTGTCCAACCTGCGAATGCTGCAACCAAGCTCCTGCCTCACTGGGTCACATGTTCTGGGCCTGCACCAAACTAACATCATTTTGGACAAAAAATTTTAAGTGCCTCTCAGACAGCCTTGGGGTCACAATCCCTCCTAACCCATTAACAGCTGTGTTTGGTGTTCTTCCAGACGGACTTGAAGTGGAGAAGGACAAGCAAACGGTGATTGCATTCACTACACTTTTGGCACGCAGACTTATTTTGTTAAATTGAAAGAATTCTAACTCTCCTCTGATAAGTCAGTGGGAAACCGATGTTTTATATTATTTGAAATTGGAAAAAATCAAATTCTCAGTTAGAGGATCTGTACAGAATTTTTTCAAAACCTGGCAGGATCTAATCAATATTATTTTAGAATAAGAGAAATAACTATTACCGCATTTATTTCCCTTCTCCATTTTTTATTTACCTATATATATTTCTTCCTTTCTTTTGTTTATTGTTGCCTTATTAAAAAGTCCTAAGCAATTTTCCTTTGGCTAAGCTCTCCTTTTCAGGGGTGGGGTTTGATTTGTCTTCAAATTTTTTTGTTATAAATTGATCTATTTGTATGGAATGATTACAATAAAATTAATAAATAAAATTAAAAAAAATATATAATAGTTGTTCAATATATTTTTAATTTGATTTGATTTGATTTGTTGTTGATGGTTCTGTAATGCTCATAATATAAAAATATAATCATTGTCTTGCGGTTTATTCCTCAGTAAAGAAGCATCTGAGTATATGAGAAAGTCTAGGGGAGACCACTCCCGATTTTTACATAGAATTTTAATTGAAATTAATTTTATTTTTAACATTATGCTTTAGGACAGGGGTCGTCAGTCTTTCAGCGGTGTCATGCCGAACCTATGTTACAATGTTATTCCACATGCCTACCAATTCTACCAATTTTGTTATATATACTGTAGTATCAAAATTGGTCCGGTTATTCTGGGCTTCAAAAGTATATACTTTTGAAGCCCATTGTAACTGGATCTTATATTATTGGTCATTCAGTATTTTAAAATACATAGGATCATACGTGAAACAAATGCTTTGTCAAATTTTAATTTTCAACACATTTATTAAAAATTATAAATGATGAGTTTTTTCAATACAAAATACATAGTTTGAATAAGAAAAAATGATCAAGAATTCTAATATGATTAATCATTGTTTATTATTAATCAGAGCTATTAATCAATTAATGCAAAGCAATTGTATAACTACATTCGGTGGCTATATTTTTGGTTCCAATTATTTGACTAAAATAAGCAGTCTGTTTCTTAAAGCCAGAAACAGCCCCTTTTTATAGCTTCAGTTTTTAAAAGTGGACTAATGTTTAGTCTGATAATGTCTTTGTACACTTGACGTACGACACACAGCACTTTTACAGCGTAACGCATACACAGCATGGTCCTTTTGTTGTACAAATCCCTATTCATTCATCCAAGAGTCTTGAAATGAGTGAACATCAAGTTTTTGACTTTATTAAGTCATTTTAGGGCAGTATATTACTTAATAATAACTGACAGAGCAAGATGTAGATGATAGGAAGATACGGAACAAGATGATCCACTATGGCAACCCCTAACGGAAGCAGCTGAGAGAAGAAGAAGAAGAAGAAGAAGAAGAAGAAGAAGAAGAAGAAGATATTGCTTAATAATAACAAGATAATAACATACCACAGCCTGCACTGAACACATGATTTCCATTTACATGTGAGTCGCATACGCAAAATGTAGATTACAGCTAGAATGCATGCGCTGTAATTAAAATATTATTTTTTACTATATTTCAATTTAATCAGCGTGCCACTGAAAATCATTCCGTGTGCCACACTTGGCACACATGCTGTAGATTGCCGACCCCTGATTTAGGAAATATCACAATGGCGTGTTGTTTTCTTATGGGTGCTGTCATTTTCTCGTTCACTTTGGTATCATGTAACGCTTGTTCTTTTGTTATGTATGACTTGTACGAAAATGATCACTCAGACGGTGTAATGTGCTGCAGTGTCATCAGAGCTCAGTGCAGATCTTCTTTAGTCAGTGAGGCCACATGCTTTCTCGGTCAGTCACGGCCTGTGTCTGCATCTCTGGTTCATCAGGTAACTCCACCAAGGTTGCTGCAATGTCCTTCACTTCCATCCTATATTGATGCATCTCTCTTCCTGACAAACGTGATACATGTTTAACGGCCCAGAAGCCTAAATAGTTGGCAAAGGATTCCTGCAACTTCAATTTTTTGATTATGAATGACCCCAACTTCTGGAGGATGCCGAGGTTGCTACCAGATTTGTGTAGCGATGAAGCCACTGCACTTGTAAATTGAAGGACGGATGGAATTAGGCAAACAACTAAGCCCTACAGTGTTTTCCATCCCAGCACCCAAAATTAACAAACACACCAGAAAAATGTCAACATCTATCTATCTATCTATCTATCTATCTATCTATCTATCTATCTATCTATCTATCTATCTATCTATCTATCTATCTATCTATCTATCTATAAGATAAATAAATTAAGCACCAAATATATATATAGTTAGGTCCATAAATATTTGGACAGATACAACTTTTTTCTAATTTTGGTTCTGTTCATTACCATAATGAATTTTAAATGAAACAACTCAGATACACTTGAAGTGCAGACTTTCAGCTTTAATTCAGTGGGGTGAACAAAACGATTGCACAAAAAATGTGAGGCAACTAAAGCATTTTTTTAACACAATCCCTTCATTTCAGGGGCTCAAAAGTAACTAAACAAATTAACTCAAAGGCTATTTCATGGGCAGGTGTGGGCAAGTCCGTCGTTATGTCATTATCAATTAAGCAGATAAAAGGCCTGGAGTTAATTTGATGTGTGGTGCTTGCATGTGGAAGATTTTGCTGTGAACAGACAACATGCGGTCAAAGGAGCTCTCCATGCAGGTGAAAGAAGCCATCCTTAAGCTGCGAAAACAGAAAAAAACAATCCGAGAAATTGCTACAATATTACGAGTGGCAAAATCTACAGTTTGGTACATCCTGAGAAAGAAAGCAAGCACTGGTGAACTCAGCAACGCAAAAAAGACCTGGACGTCCATGGAAGACAACAGTGGTGGATGATCGCAGAATCATTTCCATGGTGAAGAGAAACCCCTTCACAACAGCCAACCAAGTGAACAACACTCTCCAGGGGGTAGGCGTATCGATATCCAAGTCTACCATAAAGAGAAGACTGCATGAAAGTAAATACAGAGGGTGCACTGCAAGGTGCAAGCCACTCATAAGCTTCAAGAATAGAAAGGCTAGATTGGACTTTGCTAAAGAACATCTAAAAAAGCCAGCACAGTTCTATAAAAACATTCTTTGGACAGATGAAACCAAGATCAACCTCTACCAGAATGATGGCAAGAAAAAAGTTTGGAGAAGGCGTGGAACAGCTCATTACCAACAGCATAGCACATCATCTGTAAAACACGGTGAAGGCAGTGTGATGGCTTGGGCGTGCATGGCTGCCAGTGGCACTGGGACACTAGTGTTTATTGATGATGTGACACAGGACAGAAGCAGCCAAATGAATTTTGAGGTGTTCAGAGACATACTGTCTGCTCAAATCCAACTAAATGCAGTCAAATTGATTGGGCGGCGTTTCATGATACAGATGGACAATGACCCAAAACATACAGCCAAAGCAACCCAGGAGTTTATTAAAGCAAAGAAGTGGAAAATTCTTGAATGGCTAAGTCAGTCACCTGATCTTAACCCAATTGAGCAGGCATTTCACTTGTTGAAGACTAAACTTCAGACAGAAAGGCCCACAAACAAACAGCAACTGAAAGCCGCTGCACTAAAGGCCTGGCAGAGCATTAAAAAGGAGGAAACCCAGCATCTGGTGATGTCCAGGAGTTCAAGACTTCAGGCTGTCATTGCCAGCAAAGGGTTTTCAACCAAGTATTAGAAATGAACATTTTAAATGTTTTAGTTGCCTCGCATTTGTATGCAATCGTTTTGTTCACCCCACTGAATTAAAGCCGAACGTCTGCACTTCAACTGCATCTGAGTTGTTTCATTTAAAATTCATTGTGGTAATGTACAGAACTAAAATTAGAAAAAAGTTGTCTCTGTCCAAATATTTATGGACCTAACGATAGATAGATAGATAGATAGATAGATAGATAGATAGATAGATAGATAGATAGATAGATAGATAGATAGATAGATAGATAGATAGATAGATAGATAGATAGATAGATAGATAGATAGATAGATAGGGATAAAATGAATCACATATCTTAAAAAAGTCTTTTATTTCTGAGCTTTCAGCACCTATCAGGTGTTATCATCAGAAGAAAATGATTAGACATACAGGAATCAAAGGCAATATATAGGAGAGGGGGTAGGTGGGTTTAAGTGGGGTGGATTAGTAAGGTGGGGTTTGGAGGTTGTTGGTCTTAAAGTCTCTTTTATTATTTGGATGTTCTCCTGTTTAAGCCTGCATATGCTGGATTCACGTCCAAGTGTCTGTTAATGGCGTTTTCATTAGATAGCCACAATTCAGCCAGCTCTCTGGTGCTCATAGTATTTGCCCTCAATCTTACTTGCATCATTTCCCAGTTAAACGTGTGTCTGGTTGACCTGATATGTGCATGTATCAGAGACCGTGGGTCCTTCCTTCTGACAGCATTGTGATGTTCTGGTATATGTGTTGTGAGTGTTTTAGATGCTTATACAGCTGGGCATGCACTGCAAAGAAAGGTAATAACAAGCATATAAAATGAACACCATGAACAACCATTCCCCCAGACCATATATATCAGTGGTAGGCAACGTCGGTCCTGGAGGTCCGCAGTGGCTACAGGTTTTTGTTCCAACCCAATTGCTTAATTAGAAAGCAATGATCACCAATCTGAGACCTTATTTAGTTTTATGGCCTGTGTCACACACGTGCGATTAGGGGGCAGCCAATGGGCCTGAGAGAGTGTAAAAAGACATGGGATGGGAGTACAGGACAGCATAATAATAATAATAATAATTCTTTGCATTTATATAGCGTTTTTCTCACTCACAGGTTAAGGGTCTTGCTCAAGGGCCCAACAGAGCAGAGTCCCTATTGGCATTTACGGGATTCGGACCGGCAACCTTCCGATTGCCAGTGCAGATCCCTAGCATATTAATGCCTTGCTCTCTTCCTTACCAGAAAACAAGTAGACCCAAAGTCTGAAAATGTGTAAATGGACATTCCGAGAACAACCTCCCGACAACAAAGCCCAACGCACTTTCGCACCAACTAACAGTCCTCCTGTGATGACTTAATTTCTGGTCCATTGCCGATGTCCTCATGTCCATGACGTCACCTCCATCCCACTCCATTTATGTCACCCTCATTTCCTCTATAGCTGTAATCCTTCCGACTCCATAAAAACCTCCCTGTGTCAACAACTCACTGTCTTGTGTGTGCTTTGTATGCAAACGACTGGTACCTCAGAGCCGTTTTCACTGCTTGAGTGGGTCACTGTATACGGGGACGGTTCCCCAACCCGTAATCTGTTCTGTCTGTGTTTTTATACTACGCACCTGCTAGCCTGCAACATTTGATTCTTATATCGTAGATTTTGTTCCTTTCCAAGACAGAAGATAATCAATGTTATTCATGTCACCTGTCAGTAGTTTTAATGTTGCAGCTAATTGGCGTACAGGAAAATGCTGGAATGGCCCCATAAATGTCACTGACCTACAGCAATTGAAAATAAGATGGACTGATTTCCACCCTTGAGAATGGACCACCTTACTTTCAAATTTTGATGTTGTCTTGTTTAGGGTGTGATTATGCCTGCTAGTGGATTAATTGGATAAAGTTCTGTGAGGTTGGTCCAGTGCATGACCCACATACTTTATCCATCAATTAAACCTCTAACATCAAGGAAGTAGATATGTGGTAGGCTGAATGGGGTATTACAGGACAAGTAATTTAATTAGAACACGGCTTGAGACTCCTGCTCTGGTTACTTAAAATTGTTTGTTGATCAGCTTAAGTCATTAGGTAGTCTTTCTAGTCCATACACTCCAGAAAATAAGCAGCACTGTGAATTAATCATTAAGCTTCAGCTTACTGTTTTCTTCCAATGTGTTGATGATTAAACTACTCCATTGGTGGTTTACCATGGTAGTCCCAATTAACATCTTTGGTACAGTTGTCATCTTTCTTTAGTAAGCTGAAGGCCACATTGAAGAACTTATTATGCATTATTTCTTGGGCCTTGGCTGTTTAGAAGGGCTCAGGTGACTCAGCAAGCCCATATTGGACTAAGTCTCCACTAGTGTAAAGTAACAGAAATTTGAATTCCAAGCTTTGACATGCCATGACCCTTAGTTGAATTGAGTTTACAGAATATATGGTTGAAGTGAACATCTAACTGAAAGTTACTGTATGTATGTTGTCACACACGTGCGATTGGGAGGCAGCTAGAGGGCCTAAATAATAGTAGTACCACGCCAGACCAAGGGGTGGCAAGCTGCACTAACTCTCTCTCTCCATCCTCTGCAGACTATCCACGGGAAATTCCACTAGGTGCTGGCGCTATCGATGACATCACATCCAATTCCGGCTCTATGGATGATGCCACTTCTGGCCACGATAACATTACTTCCGGTTCCGGTCCAGATGATGTCACTTCTTGTCATGGCCTATAAAGCCACAATCTTATCAAACTAAAATCTGTTTTGGACTTCAACCTGAACACAACTCACAAAAAAATGCCCATTTGCAGCTGGGGCATACTGTATAAATCGGGTGGCAGCCCCAAACCTTTGACCCTCCCCAATGGGGTGACATGCCAAAATGCGATCAACACGTCTGTCGAGGGCTGGTTCTCCATTGCCGAGGCAACCACAGGTTCACAGCACCACAGAGGCAACTGTAAGTTCACCGCCCCTCGTGTAACGCATATGTCGCCCAGTGGGTGATGCAGGGAACATTATATCTTGGCCACTGACCTGGCCCCGGCCCTGCCCGTTTAGTGTGTCTGTGTGTAGCAGAGTGGTAGCTCGCTCTGCAATAAATAGCCTTGCTGTTCCTTTTTCAAGTTGAATAAAGCTGATTTTCCTGAAATCCTTAGACTCAGCCTCGTCTTTTGGGTGCAAGACGATGATTCATGTGTCACAATATATGTGTATGCTACTGGTGAAAAGTTTTAGGACACCTTAGTTATGTAAATGCAAGCAATTTAATGTCTCAATGTCTTTAATGTAATCATTGAATAGACCAAATAAATAAAACAGGTCAAGGAATCATTAAGTGCACAAAATGTTATCCATCCATCCATTACCCAACCCGCTATATCCTAACTACAGGGTCACGGGGGTCTGCTAGAGCTAATCCCAGACAACACAGGGTGCAAGGCAGGAAACAAACCCTGGGCAGGGCACCAACCCACCGCAGAAAATTTTATTTAAATTTTTAATTTATCAAAATAGCCACCTTTTGCTGTTATAACAGCCAAACTGTGGTAACCCTTTTGATTCAGAATGCCAGTAAACTCTGTGAAGGTCACCAACAAAAGAAGCCCAGACCATCACACTTCCTCCTCCATGTTTGACAGTTGGTTTCACAAACTGATAACTGCGTACAAATACCCTGAGTGATGAACTAAAGATTTCAAATTTGGATTCATCAGTCCATAAGACATTCTTCCAATCTGCAGCAATTCACAGTTGGTATTTCAAGGCCCTATCACGTCCTTTAAGGAATGGCTTTCTTACTGCCACTCGCCCTGTCAAACCTGCAACACAAAGTCTCCTCTTCACAGTAGGAACTGACAATTGCTTTTTTCGACCTGCATTGTTAAGCTGCGCTTGAAGTTATTGTGCTGTGAGGCGCCTGTGATCACGCCAGCTGGTGACCCTCAGAAACTTCTCTTGTCATTAGGTTGTAACTCTGGCTCTACCAGATCTCTCCCTATCAGAGTTTCTTCCAGTTTCCAATTGCCATTGGATTGTGTGGGACACCATTGGACTCACTGACACCTTTTTTTGTTGCTATTTCTCTAAACGAAAGGCCTGCACTTCTAAGGGCAATAGTGCTCTGTCTGATTTCATTTGTTATTTGACATTTTCTTGCCATTATCACTGTAGTATTGTCCAAGTAGTACTTCAGGGGGTGTAGTAACACAGTCTGTTCCAGCTCTGCTTTTAGACAGACACACAGAGGGGTTTAAGTAATCATCAGAAGTTGGGACACCTGTGCAAATTATTTGCTTTATCTTGCAAGGCTTACTTTATTTTAATTGCTGCAGAACATCTCTGGGTTGTAACCTATTTGTTGTTCCCTTTTAAAGCTAGTTATTGTAAGCAGGTACTGTTGTGTATTGCCAGGTTGGAAAAGCAAGCCTTTTTGGGTTTCGGGTATAAGGCCTCCATCTTTAGGTACTTTGCTGGGTCAGTATCAAGTCCTTATCACTTTTTACTTTTCTCCCTGTTGTGGCATGCCGCTGGGGGTGGTACCCATCTGGGATGCCTGAGAGGACCGGAGGAGGGCTTGCGCCTTCTCCGGACCATGAGGGAGCGACCGCCCTGGTTGCGTTGGGGACCACGGGTGCAGGGCTTGGAAGCCCAACCCTGTAGGGGCCCATGGTCACCCCGGTGCCTGGAGAGCCCGGGACCTCAGCACTTCCGCCACACCCGGAAATGCTGGGGGGAAGAAGAACGGGGACACCTGGAGGGCTTCCGGGTGCACAGCCGGCACTTCCTCCACACAGGGGAGTGTCGGCGGAGGAGTGTCGGGAAGCACCT
This sequence comes from Erpetoichthys calabaricus, assembly GCF_900747795.2. NCBI lineage: Eukaryota > Metazoa > Chordata > Cladistia > Polypteriformes > Polypteridae > Erpetoichthys > Erpetoichthys calabaricus. Next base: position 148,230,429 of record NC_041403.2, read on the forward strand.
GGAGCCCATCTGGGCGTGCATACAAGGGGCCGCCTCCCTGCAGACAGAGACTGGAGTCGGGCGGAGGTGGACGAGAGTCTTGTTGGAGAGGAGTGGAGGCGGCCTGAAGAAGGCAGGCACTGGAGAGAGGGGATTGGTGCTGGAGGCACTGGGTTTGTGCAAATTTAAATACTGTATATATCGTAAATAAATGTGTGTTGGGTGCTAACATGATGTCCGTCTGTCTGTGTCCGGGCTGTTTAAAGGTGTGATAGGTTGTCCTTCAAAAAAGAGTCCTTCACAAATATAAAGGTTTGGGGACCATCCCCGTATAATGTCCAATGGACAAATAAAGACAAAACAGACTTTGTTGCGATCAAAACCTTAAGTATTTGACAGTCATTGTACATTAAGATGGCGTTTTTATACAGTGACAAAGAAAACGGATGCAGGAAGTGAGTTGGCAGGAAATGATGACGAATCAACGGGATGGAAGTGACGTCATCAAGGATGGACCGGAAGTGATGTGGCAAGGTGAGTGGAAGTGGAAGTGATGTTATCCGGCGGCCATTCAGAGTTCATCTTTTTGCCAGATGTAAAGAGAGAGAGGCATCGTTACCACATATCAACCCCTTATCTCTCGATGTTTCACTCACCTTCAGGCTTATCAACTGTCTCCTAAGCGCACGTGTGTGACAAAGATTAAATTTGTATTTTATCCTATTGTCTATGCAATTAAACTGTGAGAATAGGCTCCCAAAAGATTTTTCAATACAGTCAGCTCATTTAAGTATTTTGTTGCCACGTCCCTTTTTATGATAATTCTGTCATTCTAAAATTAAATCAAGTGGGTTCAGTAAATGGGTCGTGCACTGCTGTGATGGATAACAGGCAGTAAGAAAAGTATTTCACTAAACAGACAAAGAAATGTACGTCAAAATCCACACCAATATCCAAACTAAGAATTAGTACAATTTTTCTAAACTCAGAAACCAGACATTGTAGCTGAGCTTTCGTAACACAGAAGACTTTTGCCAAGAATCATAAATTAAACACACATGTTAAAGTTGTGTTGGGAGTTCGATCTGCTGACCTCGGATAACCCAGAAGTGCACAGCGCTGACCTTTATACAGTCATGGTGATGATATCACGCGCCACACACTCCAAGAATGTATGAATAGCAAGACCATAGTAACTATACTCTAAAATGGCACCACAGTAACATGTGAAATATACTTAACCTATAGAAGAACTCTCGGCAGGTGGAACCAAATGTTAGTTTTGGGCTTTCTGATGCCAAAACCCCATGAATAGAACCCAAACCCACAATAAAAAGGTGGAGAAAAGGCTACGAAAACAAAAATAAAGCAAACCGTTACAGTTGGATGGATAGCTTTTATATATATATGTTATCTTTATTGATGGAAACACAAAGCTTAGAGTGGAAAATCCTTTAAATACCAACTGTAGTCCCCTGCGAATTTCCTTAGCCTCATCCTGAAACGAGTTATCCTTACTGTCGTAAAAGACTTTGGTACTGAACCTTCCGTACTGTATGTATCACGTAAATCTGTCACATTGCATTCCAGCTAAGTGTTTGAGCAAACTGAAAAAAAACAAAAGCAAGGTGGGGGAAAAGCGTAACATATCCTAGTGAGCACAGACAATGAGAGCATCGAAAACGAGATCAGCTAAGTGGGCACAACTCTAGTATATGTTAATGTGATGTGACGGCCGAATAGCATGAATTCAATCATCCCTGATTAGCTTGAATAAGGTCTGTCAAAACCCGTCTGTGACTTCCCGTTGACATTCAGAAACTGAATGCAGCCAATGGAGCATCGCATAATAAGGTTGTGTAACTAAAGCTGTTATGAAATAGTGGTGTAAATATTTTGAACAAGGACCTCACTGAGTGGTGGATATTGCTGAGCTCAAGTTGGAAGAGAGGCATTTATGAGAGATAACTACCATTTCACCCTCTGAAGAAATATGTACTTCATTTTAGCGAAACGCTTATGTCCCATTAAGCCCAACCTGAAATCGAATTTAATGGTTGCTACCGTTTTCTTAAGCATATAAAAAGTACTGAAACTGACAAAAGCAATAGACTCATTTTGTAAAGAGGACAGCCATAAAGTACTAAGTGGAATAGTTCACTAACAGCTCTGGCAAAAGGAAACAGCAGAAGTGTTTCTTGATTTATAACACCGCAAATGAAGGATAAGAAAGGACAGCTTTGCCTTTTATAGGTAAGCTTTATAAGATAAAGGATCAAGATGTCGCTGCACTTGCAAAGCTCATGTTTTATTTCTGTGCTTGTTTTGGAGGAGAAGGAAATGAGATGTCAATGTGATTGCTTGATAGTTCTTAGAAATGTGATAATATAGTGATTTATAAAGTTAGTAGGCTGGAAAGGTGGGTCTACAAATGGATGAATCGTTTACATTTAATTCAGAAAGGATTCAGACGCCTTCACTTTCTGCACACTTCCTTGTCTTGTAGATTTCATTTTAAATGGAAACATTTGCCATTTCTGCCCAGCAATCCACACTTCATAACCCATAACGACAAAATGTAAACATGTTTTCAGAAAGGTTTGCTTATTTATTGAAAATTAAAATCTGAAATCTCTCATTTATATAAGTAAATGAATTAACTAGAGACTTAAAATTACAATTCTGACTTCAAGGTAAGCTAGTTATATGACAAAAGAATTTCCCTCGGGATAAATAAAGTTCTTATCTTATCTTATCTTATCTTATGTCAGATAAGGAAGACAGAAGTTTCGAGTTAAGGTTGTTATACTCTGTGAAGGACGGCTGGTGTCGTCACCTGTCCAGGATGCCCTCATGACGGAAGGACAGGGGGAGACAGCTTATACAGGACTTTATCTGGGTGTCATCCTTCTTTTCAGTCCCACATAAATAACATCATCCATATTTTCACCGGCGTAACATTAATCATATTTGCACCCCCCTCTCCCTCACTACCCACACCACTGCTATCTTTGTTCATAGCCTTGTTCACTTCTCATCTGGATTATTGCAATTCACTTTTCTTTGGTCTTTCTCACAAATCTCTTTATAAGCTTCAACTGGTCCAGAATTCAGCTGCCCGCTTCATTACTAGAACCCCCTCTATTCACCATATCACTCCCATCTTGCAGCAGCTTCACTGGTTTCTGGTTAAGTTCTGCATTGACTTCAAAATTCTCCTGTTAACATTCAAGGCTATCCACAACCTTGCCCCTCCATATCTGTCTGACCTCCTCCGTGTTGCCATTCCCTCCTGCACCCTTAGATCCTCTTCTTCCATCCACTTGACTGTCCCTTTCGTCCATGTTACCACCTTGGGGAGCAAAGCATTCAGTTGCTCTGCTCCCCAACTCTGGAACTCACTACCATCTGAGCTTAAAAATATTGAATCATTCTCACTCTTCAAATCTAAACTTAAAACTCATCTGTTTAAGACTGCTTTTTCTCTATGATTACAATTGCTCTGTCTGAGTTTAATTTTAGTATTTTTAGTTTTGTTTATAATGTGTATTTTTTCTATTGTTCTGTGTCCTTGAGTGTTTAGAAAGGTGCTTACGAATAAATTAAATGTATTATTATTATTATTATTATTATTATTATTATTAGATAGATAGATAGATAGATAGATAGATAGATAGATAGATAGATAGATAGATAGATAGATAGATAGATAGATAGATAGATAGATACTTTATTAATCCCAATGGGAAATTCACATTATCCAGCAGCAGCATACTGATACAATAAATAATATTAAATTAAAGATTGATAATAATAATAATAATGCAGGTGAAAAACAGACAATAACTTTGTATAATGTTAAATGTTAACGTTTACCCCCCCCCCACCCCCCCCCCCCCCCCCCCCCCCCACCCCCTGGTGGAATTGAAGAGTCGCATAGTTTGGGGGAGGAACGATCTCCTCAATCTGTCAGAGGAGCAGGACGGTGACAGCAGTCTGTCGCTGAAGCTGCTCTTCTGTCTGGAGATGACACTATATAGTGGATGCAGTGGATTCTCCATAATTGATAGGAGCCTGCTGAGCGCCCGTCGCTCTGCCACAGATGTTAAACTGTCCAGCTCCAAGCCAACAATAGAGCCTGCCTTCCTCACCAGTTTGTCCAGGTGTGAGGCGTCTTTCTTCTTAATACTGCATCCCCAGCACACCACTGTGTAGAAGAGGGCGCTCGCCACAACTGTCTAATAGAACATCTGCAGCATCTTATTGCAGATGTTGAAGGATTCCAGCCTTCTAAAGAAGTTTAGTCGGCTCTGTCCTTTCTTGCACAAAGCATCAGTATTGGCAGTCCAGTCTAATTTATCATCCAGCTGCACTCCCAGATATTTATAGGTCTGCACCATCTGCAGACAGTCACCTTTGATGATCACGGAGTCCATGAGGGGTCTGGGCCTCCTAAAATCCACCACCAGCTCTTTGGTTTTGCTGGTGTTCAGGTGTAGGTGGTTTGAGTCGCACCATTTAACAAAGTCATTGATTAGGTCCCTATACTCCTTCTCCAGCCCATTCCTGATGCAGCCCACGATAGCAGTGTCATCAGAGAACTTTTGCACGTGGCAGGACTCCGAGTTATATTGGAAGTCCGATGTATATAGGCTGAACAGGACCGGAGAAAGTACAGTCCCCTGTGGCGCTCCTGTGTTGCTGATCACAATGTCAGACGTGCAGTTCCCAAGACGCACATACTGAGGTCTGTCTTTAAGATAGTCCACGATCCATGCCACTAGGTATAAATCTACTCCCATCTCTGTCAGCTTGTCCCTAAGGAGCAGAGGTTGGATTGTGTTGAAGGCGCTAGAGAAGTCTAGAAACATAATTCTTACAGCACCACTGCCTCTGTCCAAGTGAGAGAGGGATCGGTGTAGCATATAGATGATGGCATCCTCCGCTCCCACCTTCTCCTGATATGCAAACTGCAGAGGGTCAAGGGCGTGTTGAACCTGTGGCCTAAGGTGGTGAAGCAGCAGCCTCAATATTGTCTTCATCACATGTGATGTCAGAGCAACAGGCCGAAAGTCATTCAGCTCACTAGGACGTGATACCTAATTATTATTATTGTCTCCCTAAGGACATACTAGATGGCAGTGAGTCCAGGCTCAGGCTCCCACATGGGTGCCAGTAGGGCATACCTGTTTTTGTAGCCCCCAGGGGACCACCCTGACAGGTTCCTTGGGGGCACCGCAGGGGGAGCTGCAAGGCTGGGGAGTCCGTACATCATGTGGTTTCTGCTTCACCCAGAAGTGCTGACAAACCACATGTGTGGAAGATTGGGAGTACTTCGGGGTGGGTAAAACAAATGGAGTTGCCTGCCTCACATCGAGGAGGAGGAGGATGAAGCTTGCGAGAGGAGTTGAGGAAGCAGTGAGAGACAGAGTGTACTGTGTTGCACTTGTTGTACTTCTGGCTGTGGGAAACTCTTATTAAAGAAGAGTTTTTCAAAATAAAAGACTCTTTGCCTTGCCTGTGTGTCTGTGCCTGTTTGTGTTGGGTTTGGGGAGCTGGAGTACCCCCTAATGTACTTATCATGGCACCAGAGAGCGGTTGTATGTTGTATGGCATGAGCAGGTAAGCATTTCACCGCACTCTGTACATGTGACAATTTTGACCCTATATGAAGTGTAACACTTCATGAACAAGCCTGGTTGCCCACTGATTAATCATGACAGTCAGGAGATGTTGCAAGGAGAACAGTGGGATGATGTTTGAATCCCCCCCAAAATTTTTGATGGATTAAAATAAACCTCTCCCGTGGTCATCTGGTAACAGGAGGTGTTTAGAAGGACAGGTTCACTATGACGTGGTCGATTCCCGGAAAGTGGGCCAAGGAGCCATTACACCTGCACTCCTGCTGAAAAAATCAGGTAAGAGAATAGAAGTAACAAAAAAGAGCCTTATTCGTCTAAATATTTTTTTCATTGATGCCCAAATTTAACAACAGTTAAGGGATTTATTATAAAGTTCTCCATTACCACAGTTCGGTTTTCTGCAATATACAAAAATAGCAAATATACAAAGCACCAGAAACTAAAACAGCAAAAATACAGTCTCATGTCCCAATACCAATGTCCTTTCAGTGACCCTCTGACACCATATGTAAAGCCAGCGTGCCCAAATATTACTCTTGTGCCAGTAGCTAAACATGAGGTTTGTGTGGTTGTGGGAAATTTGCCAGCATCGTGTCGAAGAGGAAGCTTGCGTGCAGCGAGTGCCCCGTCAGAAAGTAACACAGAAGCAGCAGTCACGCTAGTAGCGTGTTAAGTGGAATTCAGGAAAGCATCAGCTGAAACTTTGGTCAGTAAGCCCTCACGGTTCATAATGTGTCAGCACTGTGCTGATAATATGTTGCTGCGCAGGGAGCTATTTAGTTATTCCTCTATGAAGCTGCGAGTCTGATTTTATAATGCAGGGACCTCAATGTAGCACCTACAGACATTTCATCTTGATTTGTTTCACTACTGTCCATTGTGACAGACGACCGGCTATGGACTCCGGTCATCACCCCCAGGCCGCTAGGAGGAGCCCTCCGGACAGCATATTTGTGCCCCGAGTTCCAGCAGGGCCTCATGGACTGTGTAGTGTTTTGACACAGCCATGCTGGATACCTTGGGGGCCGCCAGGAGTCGCTGTAAGGGGGCTAGTGGGCTCTGGCATGCCCTATAACCCGGGAGTGCATCCCAGTCACGTGACTGGAAGAAGCAATGTGCTCCCGGGATGAAGAAAAGGACTGTTTGCCCTGACCCGGAAGGAAAACGGACTTGTGGGTTTGGCTTGGAGCCACTTCTGGGTCAGGGGCTATAAAAGGACTCTGGGAAGCCCAGAACATTGAGCTGAGCTGGGAGGTAGGGTGGCGACGTGTCTGGGAGAGGAGGAGTATTGTTATTATAGAGAGAGAATTGTGTTTAATGAGTGTGTGGAGGAGAGTGCATGGTGCACTACTGTATAATAAAAATAATAGTTATTGTACTTTCACCTGGTCTCAAGAGTGGTACCTGAGGGTTCGAGAGGTGGACACGAGCATCTACTGCTACACCATATACGTGTATTAGTGTGGTGTTGTTAGATTCCAGGGTGTGGTACCTGTGGTGTGCTAATGAACGTCTGCTACAGCAATTCTGAGGAATGTTCTGTCGGTTTTCTGCTTTTCAGTTCTGCAAATGAGTGAATTCTCAGAAATGTAAGAGCCTGGAGAAAGGTAAAAATAAGCTTCCATAACACCATCGCCCATTATGTCAAGAGGAAGAGGATCTCAATAATACGTGCAGATTCAAAATCCAAATCCGCAGGAGGTGATCCTATAAGAACACAGGAACTTTTTCATAACAATCATAACAAAATGATAGACTTTACAGGGTTGAATGAACAAAACTGTAAATGTGAGACTTTTGAAATTATTACACGTATCATCATGGAGAAACCCATCCACTGTGAAACAGGTATATGGTGAATCCATCTATCCATCAATTCTTAACTCACGTAGTTGAATACAGGATCATAGGTGGTCAGTGTTTCTCCTAGCAGTACCAGGCACAAGAGAGGACTCCACCTTGGATGAAATACCAAGGCATGTTCTCACACACACACACAAAGTCATCTTCTCTCATAAAGGGCTAATTTATGCAATTTTTCGGCATGTGATGAGAAAAGCTGAATACTCAGAGACAACCTACACTGGTACACCTTATTATATAGTAAATATATCTCTCTATATAAAATCCAATGTCTGTCTGTCTGTATGTCTGTCCGCTTTTCACAAGAGAACTACTTAACCGATTTAGATTAGGTTTTTTTCTATAATTTCCTTGAACATTCTGGTTGATTTTGTGACTATCATAGTTCAGTTGCAGTACCGATTTATTTGCGCGAACCTGAGAGATACACAGTGGGCCGAGGGGAGGCGGGCGGGGCCCTTCTCACTCACGCTCCAGCTTCAAGGCGATCCGTACCTCCACTTAGCTAGTGAACGAGAGAACTACTTAACGGATTTAGATCGGGATTTTTTCTATAATTTCCTTGACTATTCTGGTTGATTTTGTGACTTCCATCATCGCACTAAGAATCAATGTTCGCTTGCAGGAGCGACATATTCGCACGAATCCGAGACATGGGCTGCGGGCTGAGGGGAGGGGGAAGCATGACGTCAGGAGTAGGGAGCCGAGCAGGGTCCTCCTCACTGTCCTGTTTCACTACTATGCAGGGGACGGCTAGTTTTACTGTAAAAAATAAAACAAAACACATGGATGGAGGCTCATTAGATGGGGTTTGAACTCCCTTTTACATTATGAGTGCTAAGTGTCTCCAAAGCTTGACTTACAACTACCAGTGAAGTGCTTCACTTGCTTAGTGTAGTGTAGTGAAGTAGCTAGACTTTAAACCATCAAGGTTGTTGATTCAGCTCTTAGATTTGACCCACTGTCTGACTCTCAACAAGTCACTTAACCCAAGTAAGCTCCAGCTGTATTAAGTATCTCTACTTGTATGGTTTCTTAGAATGGTATTCACCATAGTAATCCTCTTCTCAGTTTGAGACATTAAGAGTTTAAAAATGTCCAGTTGAACAATCAGTGGAGCTGATGTGATGTTACGAGGAAGATCACCAGGGTTCAATATTGACAGAAATTCACTGGACATTTTGAACCAACTATTGATCCCCAGATGACAAGGTCTTGATGATGCCATCAAAATGATCAGTTGATTTCAGGTTTTGTAAGAAATCTACACATCAGATGTGTTCCTTTATAATCCTGTATATACTCTAAAGAATCGGGAAGAATTGCCAGTTGATTACTATAAAGAATTATGTTCAATTACAAGGATCTCAACTCAATTATTGGATGATACTTTCAGGCTACTCCTAGTATTACTGATACTGTTCAAGGTACATAGCCTACATTTTGAGATCCAACAAGACAAATTATTGTTATTTACATGACCAAATACAGTTCCCGGTTTACTAATCAATGGTGTGAATTTCACTGATCATGAAATTTTTATCACATTTCACTTTCATTATGTATGATTTCCCCAATTATTAACTTTTTCTTCTGTGTTTTTATCTTTACCTTTTCCCACTTCTGTGTAGGGTTTGATGTGTTTGACAAACCTTCCCCAAACAGCTCAGTCCTGCACCTTTACTTTATCCATCCACCTCCACTTTGGCTCACCCTAATTTTTCTACCCCTGTTCTTCCATCACCGTCACTCTTTTGCCCACATATTCATTGTCTCTCATTACCACATATCCAAATCACTTTCAACCTACTTTTCTGTACTTTCTTAGATATCTCTCCTAGTTTTGTTCTACCTCTGATTGTCTCATTTCTTATTCTGTCCTTCTTTGTAACTCCACACATCTCAACATTCTCATTTCTGCCACATACAGTTTTGTCTCTTGTGTACGCTTTACTGCTCACGTCTCAGCTGAATGTATCATTGCTGGTCTCACCACTGCCTTAAAAACCTAACCTTCAACCTTCAATTTGATCCTTTGATCACACAAAATCACACAAAACTTCCATGTGTTCCATCCACTTGGCATTCAGCGGGTTACTTCTGCATCCAGTTCTCCATCTTTTACTTCCTCTTCCTCCAAACTCTTTCAGACGTCCGTTGGTATTTCATCCAATCTTATTGCTTTTTCATATCCTCCTTTACTTCCCCCCTTCTTATTTTGGGTACTAGTTCTTCAAGTGGGACTCCATCCCAAATTACTACCTTTGGATTTTCTTTGTTCAAAAGCTTTTCAAAGTGCCCCTTCCATCTCTTCTTCATCCTGCCATGCTCACCCAAGAGCACACCTTGTCAATCTTTTATCTGACTAAAATCCTTCCCTGACTTCATGGAGTGATGATATCTGTTATTCCCCATGATTCCTAGGTGTATAATATGACATCCTAAAGGTGACAAGATCCAGCAGTCCGAAATGCTCTCTGACTAGAAATCATGTAATGTGCTATAGGGCAATAGCGCCACCAGGATTTCATAAAAGGGTGGGCCTAAATGTGTCAAGAGTGGGGCCTAATTCTATCTTTATTACTGTTAAATATACATTCATTAAAAAAAAAATAGAAGTCCAATCATACTAACATAAACAATATTGTTTTTATTACCACATCTAGTTTGAATGATTTTTGTTAACACTAATTTAAGTCTGCTTAGAAATGATGGAAATAAACTCGCTGCCTATCGTTTGATGATATGTGTGACATACAAGCACATTGCAAGGCCCAAACCCCCAAATAATATTCATTATAGTTTTGACCAGTAGCATTAATAACAACAAACGGATGGATTACCAAGTTTTCCCATTTCTTGTAATTTGTGCATCCATACCTGATGAATCTACAAGTGAATCTGTTCTCAATTAAAATAGCACCAAAATACCCAAATCACATCATTTAATGTCCTGTGCTACAGCCATTCATTGTTATCTGTTTTACCAATGAGCCGCAACACTGCGTGCCTTAGCAGCCGTAATGGAAGTTGAAAACTTTAATACCAATTGAGTTAATGTCTCACAAATTTCAGCTAAACTCATGACTTTCTCTGATCCTTTGACATTTGGCGTCGGAGACTTTGTAGCTGTTCCAGCAAACTTGACAGTTGTGTTGGTGGCAAACGAATGTTAATATGACTACAGCCAACTTCAGATTCTTGCACATTTTGCAATTCTGCTTGTTTCATTCCACTAATAAAACCTAAAACGTTGTTTATGTTAAGACATTGTTCACGCATATCCTCCCCTATTCACATTTCCCTCCAACTAGACCTAATCTAACTGGAAAATTCTGTAAGTCGCTAGATGATAGTCTCCTGTTAATGTCGCCTGTTTTCAGTGTCTATGATTAGTAAACTTTTAAGTCAATCTTATTTTCTGAACATTGTTAAATAGACAGATTCTTTAAAATTGAAAATCATATATACTATTTCCAAATATTTTGTAAATGAAACACAAACAGGCAGGTGGACCTTTATAAATGTTGGCAAAATAAGAAAGAGGTTTTACAAATTCGTGAAGAGACCAGCTTTTCAGAAGTGAGTCCAAGATTAGACTGAACCAAGATGGCAGTCGCAGAAGAGGTGGGCTCAGGTGACTGGAACCTGGTAGTGACATCAGATGCCAGTGTTACAATTACATTATAATTTATTTTTGTATAGCCCAAAATCACACAGGAAGTGCCGCAATGGGCTTTAACAGGCCCTGCCTCTTGACAGCCCCCAAGCCTTGACTCTCAATGAAGACAAGGAAAAACTCCCAAAAAAAACCTTGTAGGGAAAAAATGGAAGAAACCTTGGGAAAGGCAGTTCAAAGAGAGACCCCTTTCCAGGTAGGTTGGGCATGCAGTGTCTGTCAAAAGAAGGGGGTCAATACAATACAATAAAATACACAGAACAGAACAAATCCTCAATACAGTATAAAAACATTTTTTTAGAAGTACAGAGCAAAATTTAACAGTAGATGATATCATATAATAAGATTTGGATATGTTTAGAGTCCTGGAGACGTCATCCATTAAGCTGCCTCCTCCATTTGGCCATTCCACGGCTGAAACAGCGCTAGTTCAGCCAATCCGATGAAAGGAACCCTGTACCCCATGATTCCTGCGATCCTCCATTAGGGATGACTTTACCTTAGGCAGGCAAAACAACTTGGCAGGTGGGCCGTGGCACCAAGTGCCACATTTGAGTACCATGAAGAGAAACAGAATAGGTGAGGGTTAGTATCCAATTCTAACTATCATGTTACTTATGTTTTAGTGCTAATGACTAACAACAGAGATGCAGTCTGTACAGTTAATCAGCAGCTCTAGTCAGGATATGCTAAACTGAAGTAGTGAGTCTTCAGCTGGGATTTAAAAGCTGAGACCGAAGGGGCATCTCTTATAGTAGCAGGCAGACCATTCCAAAGTTTGGGGGCTCTGTAATTAAAAGCTTGACCTCCCACTGTTATTTTATTAATCCTTGGAATCATAAGCAGACCGGCATCTTGAGATCTTAATGTGCGCTCAGGTTTGTAAGTCATGATAAGTTCAGACAAGTAAGCCGGACCTTGGCCATTTAATGCTTTATATGTTAAAAGGAGGATTTTGAAATCTGCCCTAAACTTAACCGGGAGCCAGTGTAAGGATTTAAGAACTGGAGTTATGTGTTTGTATTTTCTTGTTCTTGTAATAATTCTTGCAGCCACATTTTGTATTAACTGGAGGCTGTATAGAGAACAGTTTGAACATCCAGTGAACACCGCATTGCAGTAGTCAATCCTACTAGAGATAAATGCATGAATTAATTTCTCAGAATCCTGTTTATTTAGAAAGCGCCTTAATTTCCTAACATTTTTAAGATGGAAGAAACATGTTTTGGACAACTTTGTAATATGTGCTTTAAATGACATGCTAGAGTCAAAGATAACTCCTAGATTGAGGGCAGATTCAGTAAAATTAATGGGGATTCCAACTGAGTTAAATGATGACAAAATATTGTTGTGATCAGCATCATTCCCTCCAACAATTAACATCTCTGTTTTATCTGTATTTAAAGACAAGTAGTTCTTATTCATCCACTCCTTTAATTCACTAACACAACTAATTAAAGACAACATCGGAGAAACTTCATTTGATTTAAATGAAAGGTATAACTGGGTGTCAACTGCATACGAGTGAAAATTAACATTATGTTTCCTAATGAGAGATCCCAGTGGAAGCATGTACAGTGAAAACAGTAAAGGTCCCAGTACTGAGCCCTGCGGGACACCATATTGAATTTCTGTGTATAATGATGGAGTACTGTCAGCACATTTCTGTACATATTGGAATCGATTTGATAAATAAGAACTAAATCAAGCGAGCACGGTGCTTGTAAGTCCAACATCATTTTCTAGCCTGTGCAATAAAATAGAATGGTCGATGGTGTCAAATGCTGCACTTAAGTCCAACAACATAATTACAGTGGAGTTTCCTTCATCAGACAATATCAGAATGTCATTTACAACCCACGTTAATGCTACAATGGTCTTTCACTTGTTGAGTCAGCAGACAGAGGAGACAGAGAAAAGAAAAGAGGCATTAGCTGACAGTGCCAACCCATGGCTATGAGTAGAATTACGTACCATTTGACAAGCCCTGAAGTTGTCTCTCAAGCGCATGTTTGGGACAATTATAAGAGTTACATTAACGGGTATCGTAATAACACTGGTGAATGCACAAATGCAGCATATGCTGATTATCACTTTCTCATATGCATGTTTGATTTGGCACAGGTTTTATGCCGGATGCCGTTCCTGATGCAACCCACACCAACTTATCTAGACTTGGGACCAGCACTATCTGTAACATTGAAAGGGAAGGTCCATAAAATGGTAATGAGACCAGCTATGTGGTGTGGTTTGGAGATGATGGCAGTGCTGAAAAGACAGGAGGCAGAGCTGGAAGTGGTGGAGTTGAGGATGATGTGATCTTCATTTGGTGTAATGGCGGCAGACAGGATTACAAATGAGTATAATAGGGGGACAACACATGTACAATTGTTTGGTGACAAAGTGAGAGAAGGTAGATTGAGATGGTTTGGGCACGTGCCGAGGAGAGATAAGGGGTACATTGGGAAAAGAACTACCAGGCAAGAGGAAAAGAGGAAGACCAAAGAGGAGGTTAATGAACACAGCGAGGGAGGACATGAAGGCAACCTGTGTGGCAGAAAATGATGTAAAAGACACAGATAGATGGAGACGGATGATCCACTTTGGCGACCCCTAAATGGGAGCAGCCAAAAGAAGAAGATCACATAAAAATATTTAAAAGCTAAACTACAAAACTAAATGAGCCAATGAGAACAGCAAGTAAGCATTGGATGGCATGTCTTTTAGGGGCATGTGAACTTATCGTGCCTCCTTTATACCATGCGTTCTGCCATCGGCTTACGTGCTGTAGTATGGTGTGCTGGGGAGGCAGCATTAAGAAGAAAGATGCCTCACGCCTGGACAAACTGGTGAGGAAGGCAGGCTCTATTGTTGGCATGGAGCTAGACAGTCTGACATCTGTGGCAGAGCGATGGGCGCTCAGCAGGCTCCTGTCAATTATGGTAAATCCACTGCATCCACTAAACAGTGTCATCTCCAGACAGAGGAGCAGCTTCAGCGACAGACTGCTGTCACCGTCCTGCTCCACTGACAGACTGAGGAGATCATTCCTCCCCCAAACTATGCGACTTCAATTCCACCCGGGGGGGGTATAGGGGGGGTTGGGGGATAAATGTTAACATTATATAAAGTTATTGTCTGTTTTTACCTGCATTATTATTAATCTTTAATTTAATATTGTTTTTTGTATCAGTAAGATGCTGCTGGAGTAAGTGAATTTCCCCTTGGGATTAATAAAGTATCTATCTATCTATCTATCTATCTATCTATCTATCTATCTATCTATCTATCTATCTATCTATCTATCTATCTATCTATCTATCTATCTATCTATCTATCTATCTATTTTGCAGTTTTCCAGCTATTATTGTATTCATTGGAATAAGTGGGATCAGAAAATTAATGAATGAATTTTCTTAATATCTTGTGCTCAAAATGAATCAGCTTTCTGTTTTGCATGCTCAGGTAGATGGAGCCTGAAAAGGTTTACCTTTGCAGCATTGTACTACAAATTGCTTTACAAAAGCACTAGGAATTTCAAGAAAACCATTTCTATAAGTTAAATATGTTGAGTATGTGATGAAATCTGAATATGGCATTTGCTTTTATCGAAGGAAATGAGTCTCATATCTAGTAAATGGGAGCAGATGATGGCCTGGGGCGTCTCATTGCTTATTCCTTTGAAATGCTCTGTTATTGTTTTTATTCACTTTTGACTGTTGTATGGTACAGAACCATACATTTGTCTTTTATTTATTATTTTTAACATGAAATAGTTTTTTTAGTATTGTCTATTATCCTAATAGGAAATATTGTGTTATAATTTATGAATCCCTGTTAAACAATTGGCACATGTTGAAATGATTCAGATTTATATTTTTGGCATGCAGACTGTAACATAAGCAATCAAAGTTTTGACAACCATTATTTATTTTGTTTAATCTTCTTAACTTTTTTTATATGTTAATCATGTGTGAAGAAGCGGTGGCCAAGACTTCACCAATTGTTAGTGAGAACAGTGACAATCCAAAACAATTTTGTACCATAATATGAGACTTGTGACTTACCGAAAGGCTAAAATGCACTCACTGAACAAATTATTAAGATTGCCTGTCCACCTGTTTCTCCATGCAATTATTTAATCAGACAATCATGTGGCAGCAGGACAATGCATAAAATCCTACATATACATGTCAGGAGTTTCAGTTAATATTGACAACAAACACCAAAATGGGGAAAAAAATGTGATCTCAGTGATTTCAACTGCACCATGATCGTTGATGCCAGACGGGCTGGTCTGAGTATTTTCGTAACTGCCAGCCTCCTGTGATTTTCACACACAACAATCTCTAGAGTTTACTGAGAACAGTGCGAAAAACGATAAAACATCCATTCCGAAATATAGGATGGAGCAAGATGATTTAAGGCTTTGTAAACCATAAGCAGTATTTTAAAGTCCATGACTTCTGTTCATGACAGAAAGGCCGTAGTAACTCAGATAACCACCCTGTGCAACTGTGGTGAACTGAAAAGTATCTCAGAGTGCACAACATGTTGAACTATGAGGTGGATGGACTACAACAACTGAAGAACGCTTTGGGTTCCACTCTAATCTGCATAGAACAGAAAGCTGAGGATGCAGTGGGCACAATGTTACCAACACTGGACAGTTGAAGACTAGTAAAAGATATCCTGGTCTGATGAATCCCACTGAGGCAGCCTCCTGTGATTTTCACACACAACAATCTCTAGAGTTTACCGAGAACAGTGCGAAAAACGATAAAACATCCAGTGAGCGGCACGTTTTTGGGCACAAATACCTCGCTGATAAGGGAGGTCATAGGAGAACGGCCAGTCTGGTTCAACCTGACAGAACAACAGCAACAACAACAACATTTATTTCTAGAGCATGTTTTCATACAAATGATGAAGAAAGTAAAAAATATATAAAAATAAGATTAGGCAATAATAATTAACAAAGAATAAAGTAAGGTCCGATGGCCAGGGAGGACAGAAAAAACAAAACAAAAACAATGAAGATAAAACCAAAATCTGCAGGGGTTCCGAGGCCACGAGACCACCCAGCCCCCACTAGGCATTCTACCTAACATAAATGATCACAATCAGTTTTCATGGTTTTCAAATTCATGTGGAAGAATTAGGTAATGATGGTCATGTTGATATCTGGCCTTCAATTCATCAATGTAGGGACATCACAGTGCTTTGAGCGGGTGGTGGTGGTCTGCGCCACAGAAAACCTTAAAAAGAATAGCAGAGAAAGTAGGAGTTAGTATGGATTGTGGAGCTATGAAAAAAATTTTAATTAAATGCATATACAGAATATCAGGGTTACACTAAAATGAAGTTATGAGGAAGCCATGTTAAAATAATGTTTTTTAGCAGTTTTTTAAAGAGCTCCACCGTATTAGCCTGGCGAATTTCTATCGGTCAGCTATTCCAGATTTTAGATGCATAACAGCAGATGGCTACCTCACCACTTCTTTTAAGTTTAGTTCTTGGAATTATAAGCAGACCCTCCTCATTTGAAGATCTAAGGTTACGATTTGGAGTGTAAGGCATTCCGAAATATAGGATGGAGCGAGATGATTTAAGGCTTTGTAAACCATAAGCAGTATTTTAAAGTCCATGATAGAAAGGCCGTGGTAACTCAGATAACCACCCTGTGCAACTGTGGTGAACTGAAAAGTATCTCAGAGTGCACAACATGTTGAACCTTGAGGTGGATGGACTACAACAACTGAAGAACGCTTTGGATTCCACTCTAATCTGCGCAGAACAGAAAGCTGAGGATGCAGTGGGCACAATGTTACCAACACTGGACAGTTGAAGACTAGTAAAAGATATCCTGGTCTGATGAATCCCACTGACGCACACAGACGGTAGGGTCAGAATTTTCTGCCAACAGAATGAATCCATTGACACAAACTGCCTTGTATCAACAGTCCAGGCTGCTGGTGGTGGTGGTGGTGTAATAGTGTAAGGAATGTTTTTTGGCACATTTTGGGCCCATTAATGCCAATCAATCATCGCTTGAATGTCAAGGCCTTCTTGAGTATTGTTGCTGACAATGCACATCCCGTCACGGCCACAATTGACCCATCTTCTAATGGCTACTTCCATCATGATAATTCACCATGTCAAAAAGCAAAAGGGTCTTATGAACATGGAAATGAGATCAGTGCTATTCAGTGGTCTTCCCAGACATCAGAACTGAATCGGATAGACTACCTTTGAGGGGGCAGCATGAATTCGCAGCTGACAAGTCTGCAGAATTTTGCATGATGCAACATGGAGCAATAGCTAAAAGAGTTGAATCTTTTTGAATCCATGTCATGAAGATATTAGGCTGTTTTGAGATGAAAATGGAGGCTCTACTAAGTTTTATTCGAGTGTTTATAAGAATTTGCTCTGTGAATGTATATTCACCGGAGATGCTGACACTATGCATAAATCTGTCACTCTTGTTCTGAAATATCTGTGATTACGTTCTTAATGAAAACAAGAAAGTCTTCAAATTCAAGTATTTCTGGTTAGAGACCTAAACCTGTCTTTAAAATAAATAGTTTGTGAAAAATTGTAACAGCTGTTTGATTATCCTGACTTTTTCAGGAAGACAACTTCCACCCTAAGTGAAGGGAATGGTTTGCTTTATCTCACAGTCTACCATCAAACCTTACTAGCTGACAACCAAGACCATTAATTCCAGTAAAAGTCATGTGATATTAAATCTCTTAGGTGCTTTTGTTTTGATCGATGAGCAAATTTGCCTTGCTGGACCAGCTTCATGGTTTTTGTCATTTCATATTTATTATATTCTAGTTGGAACACTATCAGTCCTGAGTGTCAATCCACTGCAGGGAAAAGGAGCTCAATGCCTCAACTCCTCAGGCAGTGAGACTGACTGGCTGCATTAGCAACTGGGGAAATTCAATGAGCCATTTAAGCCGCATCAGCAGTGACAGTAGCCAAGAGTAAAAGTCATCAGGATCAGGAGCTA
Source organism: Erpetoichthys calabaricus (assembly GCF_900747795.2). Lineage (NCBI taxonomy): Eukaryota > Metazoa > Chordata > Cladistia > Polypteriformes > Polypteridae > Erpetoichthys > Erpetoichthys calabaricus. Next base: position 148,248,610 of record NC_041403.2, read on the forward strand.
GAGAGTCAAAAAAATAAAAAAGGTTTATTACAAGGCAAAAGCATCATCGATCAAAGCACCGCAGGTCAGAGATAAAGAGCTAAATAAATACTGGGCAAGACTCATCTCTCTCAGAGGTCTCTCTGGTTGTGAATGATTTCTGGAGTCCAGACTCCCAAAACTGCAGAACACAGGCATAAGCACAAATATAAACTGAAGTCCATAAAATCATAAATCCGATCATAAAGAGAACTAAACAAACACACAAAAGACTTCACAAAAGTTCTAAGGCACAATGCTCGAGCTCTTGGGAACAGATTTCCATTTTTAAATGTACATTCTTGCCCTTTATCACATGACTGCCTGATAGCATGGACAACACATTTTTTCAAACAGTTTTTAGTGATTATGATAGACAGCTTGAAGCTGAACACAAATATAATTTTAGATTGTATGGCGTAGGATTTTGGTGAAACATGAAAATAACTTCAATCGATTTTTTAGTGTGTTTAATCACTTAATGATGCTGACACATTGCATTAGTTAAATTGAGACAAAAATGTATGCCTGTTCATTTTCACTTATGTTGAGCACGTAATACCTCTCATTTCAGTGTCCAACAATATTCAGCCAACTGTGATGGATTCCACCTTTTTTTAATTTTTGCAATGTCCTGGAAAAACCTTTCTCAATGTTCATCATTAAAGTTGATAATTTTGCACAGCAAATTTGTCGGGTTTATCGTTGACCTTGTTTGTTAATTTTTCCTCAGATAATTCTACATGTTCCCAGTTCAGGTTAATTTATTTTTTCTCCCAGGTCTTCATGATGCTTCGTGAAGCTAACATAACATCACAGAGCTATAGCAGCCAATGTTGGATGGGAATGTCATTACCTGATCTGCACTACATGCCTGATTTTTATCATGCATGAGTAGAATGTTCACATGTGTAATCTCTAAGCATTACTGCCTCTCACGCTTTATGCCATTTCTCGACAATAGGCAATGGTCATTCTGCTCTGAGCATGCGTGAATAAAGAATGTCATACTCATGCATGCATAATATCACTACCTGATCAGTACTGCAGCCTCATTTGTACCCTGCATATGTTAAAGGTTTTTTGAGGTGTACATTAGCTGACCATAATGAGAATATTACAAACATACCTTCACTGTTCTGCATAGATTCAGTGTATGCTGTATTCTCACTGCTGGAAAAAGTAAGCATGTTTTTCTCCTTGGTATGTAGCACAGATCAGGTAGCGACGTGGACAGCCCCCTGAGCATAACACATTGATTCCTTGCATCACAGACCGTGTAGGTGTTAGTTAGCTGTAATAATAGTAGCTCAAGAGATGCAGGGATGAAGGACTCAGGTTATTGTGTATTCAGGGTATAATTTTATCTCAGGGAGTAAGGGTAGAGCAGTGGTTACCACCAGGTCACATTTTTGGCCACAATAATCTCTTCACGAGAGTTAATAATTCTTTGCATTTATATAGTGCTTTTCTCACTACTCAAAGCACTTAGCAATTGCAGGTTAAGGGCCTCAAAGAGCAGAGTGTCTTTTGAAATTTTATGGGATTCGAACCCATAAACCTTCCGATTGCCAGTGCAGATCCCTAGCCTCAGAGCAACCACTCCACTGATAGTAGACACATCATTATCCCACAGTAACACGAAAAAGACCACTGCATTATAATCTGTTCAAAACTATTTTAGATTCTCTTTCCCCATTGACTTCCATAAATTTTGCATCACTGGCTGAAATTCACAAATATTTCTATGTTTTCACTAAACTCTAGGCAAAGTGAATTCCTTAAGGTTCGCTCGTCACTATTTATTATGACTGCTCTAAGATTTATAGCAAAGAAATCCAACTGCAATAATGGAAAATCAGTCTTTAGCGACATATTACACTCCATAGTTTTGTAGGTTTGTGAAAGCCATGGCAGAAGGACAGGCATCCCGAGTGGGATGGAGGGCAATTGCTTGCCTAGCCGGGACACTATAATGAAAGAAAATGGATGGATGGGCATTCAGGCTGGGATGGTTGTTGCCGTCTTAGAATAAGGACAGAGGATGTCTGCTTCCCAGGATCATATGCTCTTCTAATACACGGGGTGGCGGCATTACCTTGGTGGTGCCCTCATTTTTACACCTGCAGGGCATGGTGGTGGTTGTAGTCTGGATGGTCAACCCTGCTTGGGAACTTTGGTGCTTCCAGTGCTAACTGCAGGTGACCGTAGTCCCTACTTTAGGGGGGCTTTCACCTGGCCTGGAAGTGCCTCCACTGTGCAATCTTGTGGCACCAAAAGAGCTCACAGGTCTGGCATAAAAGAAGCCACCTCGTCTTCATCAAAGAGTTACAGTTGAGAGGAAGAGGATGACATTCACTGTGGAGATGGAATTCAACAGAAAGGTATGTGATTTATTAGATTATACTGTGTGGACTGACCTAAAAGCCTGTCAAGGTATTGTCATTAAATAAAATACATTTGTTTAAACTTAGAACTGTGTCTGTGGCAGATGTGTCTGGTGTTGGGGACACACTGGCACCTCCTAGAGTCCACAGCTTGTTGCCAAACTGCTGGATGTGGTTTGGTGCTGCATATTTGCCTAGAAAATTATCAACAAGATTTCTGAATGCCTTCCACATGATTTCCTCTGGCGTTAATTATAAAATGATTGATTTTAATTAATGGGATTTGTTAAACAGTTCAAATATCCAATAATTATTCTGTTTTTACAATATGGCAGATGCACAATGGCAGCACTTCACATACTAATCTTTAATAGAATACTATTTGCGTAATTTCTGTAATCTTTTCTATTGAATTCTCCACAAATTAATTTACTCCCAAACATATTTTTGTACTGTATATTATTTAACTGTAATGCTGTGTGTATGGTTAAAAAAAATCAAAAATATTTCACAAAACTTAATTAAAAATATAAATTTATAAAAGTTCATGAACTGATTTCATAAGTTTAAAATGATCTGAGTTTATACGGGTGAAAGCACAGACTTTTGTTTTGGATTTATTAGCGCTAATGTCACACTCTGTAAAGGTTGAGTATTTTTAAATAGATATACGACGGGGGACCCAAAAATAATGAGAATGTTTTTTAAAAAATCGCATATTTCTCAGAACATTTTCAAAATTTTATCGCCCTCAGCATGCTCTCCCCGAGACGCAATACACTTATCGCACCGCTTTTTCCATCGTTCAAAACAGTTCTGAAACTTTGCCCCCATCGTTTGCTTCTTGACCTCGTCTTCATCCTGAAAACGCTTTCCTTTAAGGTCCCTCTTCATTCTTGGAAATAAGAAAAAATTCTCAGGGTGCAAAGTCCAAGGAGTAGTGGGGTGGGGGAAACGTTGTCATCCCGTTTTTTTCGTGAGAAATTGCCACACACTCAATGCTGTGTGGGCAAGTGTGTTGTTGTGATGCAGAAGCCAGTCGCCTGATCGCCACAATTCTCCACACTGTATAACGCAATCGGTTGAGCACTTCAAGGACGCTGCTTGGCCGAATGATGCAGAGGGAAGCCTAGTACACGCACCTAGCGGTTAACATTGGAAACTAACGCCCCTCCAGCTTCCAGAAAAAGATTCTCATTATTTTTGGGTCCATCCCCTTGTAATGTAAAATATTTATTTAAATAAATATTAACATTGTCAGAGGTCACTTTTTTCAGCTTCTAATTGGTGACATGATGGACTTGTGGTTTAACAAAAATCTTGGCTTCCGTTATTCATGGAGACTGCCTCAAATTTCAAAATGCTTCACATGCCTTGATCATCACTTTCATGAAGTTTTCATCAGTCCAAGTTTTATATGAAGAGGATGCAAAAATATCTTTGCTGGGTTGAAAAGAGGTTTATGTATGACACTTTCTTGCCCTCGAACCTAATGCTTATGAAGAGGCCAGTTCTTTTTACTGTAACAAAACACTAGCACGACTATGCCATTCACTTTACTTGGTCTATCTTAGCTTTATTCCTAGTAGTGCCACTACTTTTTGACCTCTACAGATGTTCCATTTGTAGTTGTTTTACTGAAAATATGAGAGAGGTTGGAACCATGTGCTGATAGCGCGTCGCCACACCCACCACATGACGAGAAAATCACAAAAATAGGTGATTGAAAAAAATGGTAATTATAAATTATTTTTGTGATCAGCAAACATAAATGCATAAGATACACACAAAATCTTAGTTGTCCAGTATAATTACAGAGTTTAATACACCCATTAATAAGGCGGAGCCTTATCACTCGGCCAGTGATAAGGGCGGGGCCAAGGGCAGGTAGCGGGTAAAAGACTGAGTCTTCTGCAAATCACATGCAAAAGGAGGGGCCAAGAGATGGAATAAAAGGATCCACCACATAAAATTGCTGTGGCCTGCCAATGGTGTTCTGATTTCAAAAAACTGAAAATCAGGTTCAGTCGAAAAGTCACAAAGGTGAGGTGGAGATAATATTTACAATGACAAAATATTGAACTAAGCAGAACTGTAAAGTTATCACAAGGTTTATTAAGGCTGGTAAGGTACAGATGGAGAGAATTAGAAAAGGTTTGTCCATGTTGTGTAAAGGCTTCATATCAATATCTTTTCTACATGTTGATGATTATAAATTTTTGGCAGTGATTTCTGATTTTTATCTGCCTGCCTATGCACTATGCAGCCAGTGTCTTGATACTGTAACAGTTACATGTTTAATATTACATGCATTGTCTGTGATATAAATAGTATGTAGGTCACAGCATACATAGCATTTCCCATTTACTTTCCATCTTTCTGAAAGCCTGCCTCATAAATAGGAGTTTTCAACATGAAACAGAACAGACATGAATCTTAAAATCTGAATCCGTGGCACATGCTGACTCCATTACATAATCATCTGTAGCAGGGGAAGTCCATGAACCTCTGGGGGGCACAGGGCCCTCCGCCTTCTCACACTGCATGTGCACAAATAGCCTTCGACCTCTTTATACAGTTAGGTCCATAAATATTTGGACAGAGACAACTTTTTTCTAATTTTGGTTCTGTACATTACCACAATGAATTTTAAATGAAACAACTCAGATGCAGTTGAAGTGCAGACTTTCAGCTTTAATTCAGTGGGGTGAACAAAACGATTGCATAGAAATGTGAGGCAACTAAAGCATTTTTTGAACACAATCCCTTCATTTCAGGGGCTCAAAAGTAATTGGACAAATTAAATAACTGGAAATCAAATGTTCATTTCTAATACTTGGTTGAAAACTCTTTGCTGGCAATGACAGCCTGAAGTCTTGAACTCATGGACATCACCAGATGCTGGGTTTCCTCCTTTTTAATGCTCTGCCAGGCCTTTACTGCAGCGGCTTTCAGTTGCAGAAATTAGAAAAAAGTTGTCGCTGTCCAAATATTTATGGACCTAACTGTACGTATTTTCCAAGACAAGATTTGTTATCAATGGGCAACAGGGTAGTTTGAATTCTGACAGCATATTTTTAAACAATGGAGCCTCCAGTACACTATGCGGTTTCATGTCTTCATATCTGCAGTCATTATTAATATTTACTTTTCTCTGTTTCCTTTTTGGGTCTTCCATGGTCGTGTTATACGCCTGATCGAAGTCCTGGGCAGCCACCTGTGATGTTTGAATACAAGAGGAATACCCAAATTTATTATATATTTTATACTTTACTAATCCCTGAGGAGAAATTGTCTTTTCACATGACCAGGTCAGAGCACAGGGTCAGCCATTGCACAGCACCCCTGGAGCAATTTTCTCGTTATGGGCTTTGCACAATGGCCCAACAGGGTAGGATCCCTTCCAGATTACCAACACAGATTCATACCCTCAAAGCCATCACTCCACCCATAAAACCCGCTGTATTGAATCCTTTAAGTCAAAGGCTAAAAAAAATAAAGAATAAAGAATGACTTAAGAAAATGTATTTAAGCAGAATGGCCAGTGGGCAGTGGAACCCCTGCGGATTTTGTGTTTATTTTTTTATCCATCTTAACTGGAGTTTTTAAAAAATTTTCTGTCCATTCTGATCATCTATTGTAATCATCGGACTGTCATTTAGGAAGTTTAAAAATCAATTCTATATTTAAGGTCTCTACTTCTCTTAATTATATATATTTATGTAAGCATCCATTTTTTATTTATCATTTGTATACTATTTATTCCTTATTTTTCTTATCTAAATTTAATTTGTTTTTGTTTTACACGTAACCGCTTCTTTGACATGTTGTAAAGTATTTTGAGCTATAACCTTTGTATGAAAATGTGCTATAGAAACAAATGTTGTTGTTGTTTAACACATCGCTGCCATTTTCTATTTGTGCCATCTGTTTAGTGTGCAGTGATGATGATTGAGTCTTATAGAGTTTGCAAACATTTTTAGTTTTATTAACATATTGTCCCTGTTTATAATGTAAAATCTAAAGATGTTTCACATATTATTTAATTTCCTCTTTTGCCGAAAGACTCAAAGTTTTTGTCATTTCTGTATTAAATGAGAATGAATGCCTAAATAACATTAGCAAAAAAAAAAAAACAACGTTGGAATGTTTCAATGACTGAGAGGAATGAGCTGCGAGTAAAGATTGAAGGTGTTGAACCTTTTCAGTTTAAGCAAATGAAGATTACGACTTGACACGATTGAAGTATTTAAGATTATTAAAGGAATTAGTACAGAGGATCAAGGTTGTTACTTTAAAATACATTTCTATGACAAGAACACACGGATATGGTTGGAAGCTTGTTAGGGGGTAGATTTCGAAAAGTTTTTCTTCATGTAAACAACCATAGACACACAGAAAAGATTACCAAGTTAGTGTGGTGGAGAGTAGGACTCAGGGACCTTCAAAGTGTGACGTGATGTTATTTTGGGCTATCTAGATGAATGGGATTTAAGAATTTGTTGTGCTGAATGATCTTTTCTCGTCACAATTTTTGTAATGTTTTAGAGACAAAAGATAATGGAGAGCAATTATAATAGGACTTTACATTACGTCTCCTTGTGGTCGTCCAGTTCTATAAAAAAAAGACAGATTTAGTGGAAATATACCGATTCACGAACAATTACAATAAATAAATAAAATGAGGTGGACAGGCAATCAAGAATACTACTAACACAGAACATCCAAACACCCAATAAATTAATAATCTTGCTAATGCATTTACATCTAAAAGTCAATAAGTGTAACAAATACCCAGCGTATTATTGTCCTCCCAATTATACTAATACACACATAGCACACAAAGTGCAATACACAATCACAACACAAAATTATCCCAAAGGGATAACCATATGAATAGTTTATAAGTCTAAAAATCAGGAGTGGTCTATCTCTAGACTTTCTCGCATACTCAGATATGGGAATGGATATTTGAGGAGTAAACCGCAAGACAATGATTATATTTTTATATTATGTACATTAAAAAACCATCAACAACAAATCAAATTAATAATATATTGAACATTATTACAAAAGTAAAGTTGAATAAATCAGATTCTGCAGCTGCATGAATAAAAGGTAAAGGACCACTTCCGGTTAGCAGAAATAGCCCAAAAGTTTGTAGAAATCTACGTTTTGTACTTAATACTTCTATAGAAAATTTGGTTGACCTAAGTGAAAGCGTACTCAAGTTATCGTGTTTACATACTGGGAAATAAATGACTGGATACACAAGAAAGGTTTGGGGCAGCTACCCGTATAGTTTCCCAGGCTGCAAAGGGGTTTACGTTTTAATACAATGTGTATGGATTCAAGTCCAAAGTAGAACTGCTCAAGTATGGAGGATGAGGGGTTATTTATATTTGGTTCCCAGGAAGTGACGTTCTCGGGCTGGGACAGACAGGATCTCTCGTATTTGGTCAGCAGAGAGAAAAGAGAGAGGTTTAGCACCACCCGCCGCCCCCCGGCCTGGCATGGAATTGGCATTTTCCCTTTGGTTGACTCCCAAGCACACGTGTGTGATAATACACACACACACACACAGACAGACACACTGACATAATTCCAAAAATGGTATTTTCGGACTCAGGGAGGTCTAAAACGTCGAGATTCATCAAAATCTTGAAATGGAATTTTTGTAGTTTTCCAATACTTTCCCTATACTTCGTATGCGAGAAAGTCAGGGAGGTCTAATCGACATCAAATCTTTGGATGATTCCAGTACTTTCCTTATACTTCATATACGAGAAAGTAAAAAGTGTCTATAGTGATAGAATGGCTGATGGTATAATATTGAATAGCAGTGGGGTCAAGTAGGAAAACAACATAATACCAGGCTACCAATGTTCTTTAGAATGAAATCAACCAACAAAAATATCTTAATATAGGTCTTTATGAGGTAGACAGTTTCCTTAGGATTTCACGTGCCCTGATTTTGCTTTTCTGCTGCAGTAATGTCATGTTGAGACCCTCCACCATATTTATCACTGACTGTACCAAGATTATCAGGGAAGAAGTCCAAGTGTGAATGCCGAACAGGAATCTTTAGCGACATGTTGCACTTCAGGTTTTTGTATGTTTGACATTTGTTGTCAACCAGATGGACATAGTTTGGTGCTTTGCAGTTGCCAAGAAAATTCTGAATAACATCTTTGCATGGTTTCCATGTGATTTTCTCCGACCCCACTAGCAGGTCTTTGAACCGCTTGATGTCTCTGATTTGTGGACCAACTGAAATGTCTTTCTTAATCTTGACATCAGTAATTTGTGGAAGCATCTTGCCCCTTCCTTGTTCATCACGTTCACAAATGTTTTCATCAGTCCAAGTTTTATTTGAAGAGGAGGTTAAAGTGTCTGCTGGATCAACAAGTGGTTTATGTGTCACACTCTTCTGCCCTGGAACCAAATGGGTATGGAGCATTTTTACAGGTTTATAGTGTTCTACTTGTAAATCCAATATTGTTTTTCTCTCCAAAACTGAATTAAACATTTTCCATCCTGGTAGACCCCTCCCCTTACAGTAAACTCATGATTTCAATTGGTCTTTTTCCCTGTCATTATTCCTGCTGAAGGTGCCATAAGGCTCACTCCTTCACAATAAGACACCACCAGAGAAGAATCAGTCACCAGTTACAGAGGAATGATGAAATAAATCCTTCACATGACAATTGCTACTACAGTAAACACAAAGTACTCATTTCAATGAAATTATATTATTTTCATGTCTAAAGAATTTGCAGATTAAACAAATTGCTGATTAATAAACAATATATTGATGTTGTCACACATATGCATCAGAGGGTAATTTTCCAGGCCCGTTAAAGATAAGCATTACCACCCCAAAACACGAGGGGGCGCTGTCTTTCTTCCCACCTACAGCTCAGAGAAGATGTACAATGATGGCAACTGACTCTGCCCCTTCTGCTCCAAGAACTACAAGAGCAGGACCTTCCTGGAAGGAAGCGTCTCATTTGGGGAGGAGCAACCTGCTGGGTGGAGCTCCAACCTGAAGCTTGACCAATCTTCAGAGCCTTTTTGTTTAGCTTCAGAGCAGATGTCTCTTTTTGTTCTGTTTTGCACCATCATGCACATGTTATTTTTGTTTAATGAGAAGTGCAAGATTGGGAGTCATGGAGGAAACTTGTTCTTGTCTGCACAAACACTGTCTAATGACAGCAGCAACAAGCAGCCAACTGATGATGATGATGATGATGATGATGTTGATGACGATGTATTCCTGTTGGTTGATGACTAATGTGATGCCCTTAACTGTGAACACTAAAACATGTGCTATTCTGGTGCAAATACAGTAATAAAACACAAGAAATTAGTTTTGAAATTTCTACTTTTCTGGAAAATATAAAACACATCAACCACAAGTCTCAAGATGATATATTATTTCTGTACTTGGACAAGAAATTTAAGGTGCTATAGCTAAAAAAGTAAAAAGTGCTAAGTTGTTTTTAGGAATAATTTATACAGTAAAAGATAGGTCTTGGCGTATCACAGCAATTGCTAAAAGTCACGTAGCTGGAAAGCAGCAGCGCTAAATCATTTTATAGCTTAACAAATGCATTTATCAAGGAACTGGGTCTTCGTATCACTTACATAAGACGAAAAACCAAAGATGGTGCAAAAACCATGTCAGGCTATGTAAAAAGACTGCAATAAAGAGCAGGAAAAAAAAAAAAACTCCCAAAAGGCCTTTTATCTCCACTGCTGTGCACATAACCTAAATCTCATTTTAATGAATGCTGCCTCTTCTGCTTCCCCGACATCATTTTTTATTGGTAATCTTGAAAGGCTGTAGGAATTTTGGACTTCTAGATTTACAAGACAGCAAAGACTGGAACATTTGCAGAAAAATGGTGAACCATGCAGTGCAAGGAACTGTTTGCTTATATATAATGAATGTGAGGTGTATAAATAGTTATAGTTGTATAGAGTGAAATAAAATAGATAATTGAATGGATTCTTTTCCAGGGGGCTGTGGTGTATGCCATCTTGCCTAACCTTGTAGTGGGGCTGCATTAAATCAGGCCCGGTCTTAGGTATTATGGGGCCCTAGGAGCCCCCCTGGAAGCTCTGCGAAATGCGTGAAAATTAGACCAAGGAGACGTTTTCTTGTAACGTTACGAGGTCATCACCCTGCGTCCCTTTTTCGCCCGGAGTAGTTAACTGCTAGTGCGACTACCGCTGTTACCAGCACCATCCATCCATCCATTTTCCAACCCGCTGAATCCGAACACAGGGTCACGGGGGTCTGCCGGAGCCAATCCCAGCCAACACAGGGCACGAAACAATCCTGGGCAGGGTGCCAACCCACCGCAGGACACACACAAACACACCCACACACCAAGCACACACTAGGGCCAATTTAGAATCGCCAATCCACCTAACCTGCATGTCTTTGGACTGTGGGAGGAAACCGGAGCCCCCGGAGGAAACCCACGCAGACACGGGGAGAACATGCAAACTCCACGCAGGGAGGACCCGGGAATCGAACCCAGGTCCCCAGATCTCCCAACTGCGAGGCAGCAGCGCTACCCACTGCGCCACCATGCCGCCCGTTACCAGCACCAACTCTCACAAAATTGAGCAAAGCTCCTCTCTGAGACACAATGAAAGCATCAGTATCGGCTTTTTTCTTTCGCTTAGCTGCTCCAGATTCGTATTTACGCTTCGAAGACATACTGACAGACAGGGGTTTCGTTCGTTCTCGCAACTCAGATTGCGGTTCTGCCTTCCCGCTCCCGTGCCACCTGCTGCCACTGACGAGGTGGAAGGATTTATGAGATCTTGACTTCTTCTTTCTTCTTCGACGAATGATGATGAGGGCTGATTCACTGATGTGAACGTTCAACCCATAGAGATCTTGACTCAAACCGCTCCGCTTTTATAGACAGCCGCCCACGCGGACACGCCCCCGCTGGCCCACGTGATTTAAACATGCGAGGGGAGGGGCGGGCCAGGGGCCTGGCCGCCGTCGATCCTGGGGCCCTAGGCGGTTGCCTACTTCGCCTATGCCTAAGGCCGGGCCTGATTAAATGTTGCATAAGTATTGTGCTTATCTGACCTTTTTCTCGTATATTTAAAAAAATATCCAAAGAAACGTTTCCTTCTGCAAACTGCATGGATGTCACCCACAGCAAATCTTGATCTTTTTTTTAGGAGGTGAGAAAGTTTTCTGTCGTCAGGTTCCATGTTGCTTACATTTAAAGAAAGGACTGCACATTTCAAAGAGGGAACGAAAAGAAAAGGAGGCATCAGTAAAGACCGGGATCAACATCACAAATGATTACATCATGTCATGTAAAAGGGCTAACATATCCTCACTTTTCATCCAGTTACTCACACACAGTAAGATGTTTTGGGACTTCTGATCATCCAGTACTCATAGCTGTCAGACTGCTGTCTGGACTCATCAGTGGGATTGCTCCAGAATAGCATTGTGTTTTCACCTGATCGCTTGGATTTCATCAGTTTCCTGCCATTTTTCATACCCTGCTTTCATATTTGACTTTATGTATGTTTGTTCTTCATTTTGTAATTATTACTAGTTTTAGAGTTAAGGCCAGCGTTTCTCATCCTTTAAGTATTTGCGACCCGGGTTTTCATAACAGTTTTAATCGTGCCCCCCTAACGTTTTTTTGAAACCCTAATAAAATTTATTCCTATATTTTTTGCTGCCGATACACCGCTGCAAGTTTAAAATTTTCCTACAAATAGCGAAATTATGCTACATATGGCAACATTCGTGCCCCCTTTTTTGTTATTTCGGGGGGTGGTAGGGCGCACCCCACAGTTTGAGAACCGCTAGTTAAGGCAAGAGAGGTTTGGGTTAGAGTTGTATTTTCTCTTCCAACTACAGAGGGATCACACTCCTCAGCCTCCCTGGAAAAGTCTATTCGTGGGTCCTGGAGAGCAGGGTCCGTCAGATAGTTGAGCCTCGGATTCAGGAGGAACAGTGTGGTTTTCGTCCTGGTCGCAGAACAGTGGACCAGCTCTACACCCTTAGAAGGGTCCTGGAGGGTGCATGGGAGTTTGCCCAACCAGTCTACATGTGTTTTGTGGACTTGGAAAAGGCATTCGACCGTGTCCCTCGGGGAATCCTGTGAGGGGTACTCCGAGAGTATGGGGTACCGGACCCCCTGATAAGGGCTGTTCGGTCCCTGTACGATCGGTGCCAGAGCTTGGTCTCCATTGCCGGCATTAAGTCGAACACGTTTCCAGTGAGAGTTGGACTCCGCCAGGGCTGCCCTTTGTTACTGATTCTGTTCATAGCTTTTATGGACAGAATTTCTAGGCGCAGCCAGGGCGTTGAGGGGGTCCGGTTTGGTGGGCTCAGGATTGGGTCACTGCTTTTTGCAGATGATGTTGTCCTGTTTGCTTCATCAGGCCGTGATCTTCAGCTCTCTCTGGATCGGTTCGCAGCCAAGTGTGAAGCGGCGGGGATGGGAATCAGCACCTCCAAATCCGAGACCATGGTCCTAAGCCGGAAAAGGGTGGAGTGCCCTCTCAGGGTTGGGAGCGAGATCCTGCCTCAAGTGGAGGAGTTCAAGTATCTCGGGGTCTTGTTCACGAGTGAGGGAAGAATGGAGCGTGAGATCGACAGGCAGATCGGTGCAGCATCCGCAATAATGCGGGCTCTGCATCGGTCTGTTGTGGTGAAAAAGGAGCTGAGCCGCAAGGCGAAGCTCTCAATTTACCAGTCGATCTATGTTCCTACCCTCACCTATGGTCATGAGCTATGGGTAGTGACTGAAAGAATGAGATCACGAATACAAGTGTTTGTAATGAGTTTCCTCCGCAGGGTGTCTGGGCTCTCCCTTAAAGACAGGGTGATCGTCATAATTCCAGTTCCTTATTTGTCTTCACTTCTTTCATCAAATGTTTTTTGGATCTTTGTTTCTGTTTCTGTAGACGTTTAGGTTTTTACAGGGTAGGGTCACCAACCCTAGATCCAAATCACCTCCTTTACACTGCTACACTTTAACTTTCTCCAGATCATGAAGGCCACCGTTTCTAACTATGGTGCTGAAGCTGACACCAGTGTTGCAGAGAGTTTTTCCTTTTTTTTGTTTTCAAATGCTGCTTTGCAGCAATAAATAAATCATGATTTTGAGCCTTTTTATTGCAATATAGAGCAACACAGATACTAAATAAAATGAAAAATAAAAAAAAATAACGATGTTACATATTAAACAAGTAATAAATGGACAATAATAAGAAGAAAAGTAAACAATGGAACGACAATAGAAAACGATGAACGATAATTAAAAAAGAACAACAAAGATTAAACAAAGAAGGGGAGAAACCCTGGCCTGATCACAACAGATTTGAGTTGCAATGTCCTATGCAGGTCACGTGACACTCAGATCACACTATATAACATGAGTAACTGAGGTCCCGTTTGGGATGCATGGTGTTACTGTTTCCAGATGAGACTATGAAATGGATGGGTCAGGGGAGACAGCCATCCAAGACTGTATATTCTTCTGATATACTAGGTGGCAGCACTCATGGACTGGTGCACCCATGTATAAATCCACAAGGTATATTGGGAACCATAGTTTAATTTAAAGCCTAGTTGGGTGCCATGGGTTTCACCTGAGGGTGCTACAGGAGAGAACTATTCCTACTTTGAGGGGCTTTTGCTTGACCCAGAAATGCATCTGTCATGAAATACTGTGGCACTGGAAGTATTCCTGGATTTAACATAAAATGGACCACCTCAGTTGTGAAGTCGGATTTGGGAAGAGGAGGATAATACTTACTTGGAGCTAGAGGAGTGGAAGGGGAGAAATGGAAAGATTAAATATTATATTAACAATCTGTGGACATTAACAGACGCTGACAGGGCTGGGATAACAACTCAAGCCGTGCAACACTGAAATATAATACATATAACAGCAAGCTAGCACAAGGATTAGTGGATATCTGGAAGACTGCCGGTTCAAATCCTGATACTGGAAGAAAGGATCCTTCTCTTTTTGGCACTTGAACAAGGCCCTTAACCTGAAAATTCCTGCACAATGGCTGACCCCCCTAAAGGTCATGCGGAAAGACAATTTCCCTCCAGGGATTAATAAAGTATATCATCATTATCATCATCCATTGCTGGGAAGCCTTCCAGACTCACCGAGGCAGAATGTACTTCACATTTTAATGTTCCGCCTCCTAATAAACTACTTCATACAGTATATTACTTCATATTGTACATATAGCCTTCAAAATGGATGTCAACTGAAAGAGTGAATTTGTTGCACTAAAGAGTTAAACTGTGTAGTTCCATCCTTTCAATTGTCTCTAAACTGTTGGCTATCATTGTCTTATAAATGGAAAACAAAGTTTGGTAACATTTGGAGGAACAAATCTCTTTACTCATTTGTGTCTATCATAACTTACCTTTAGACAATGAATTCTAAGTTCTGCAAGTACAATGCTATCAAATGAAAAAGCACTGAAGTAGTCTGGGACAACACAAAGACGGAAAGCCGTGGCTTTATATAGTTCCAATACAATCAGCCTCATTATTATATATGCCATCTTATCTTTCATTTTAGTCAGTTCAATTGCCAGAGTGGGCAGTGATTTATGAAGCTTAGCGTGAAATGCAGAGGGCTGTGGGTGGTTGAATTTCTTTGTGGCTAAAGTCTAGTACTTGCAGGAACAGAGTAAAAATTAGACAGAAAATATTAAAGGTGGATGATCCGTGACATTTGGTGTAGTCAGCAGGATGCACACCCACTCCATTAACAAGTGGACAGTATATTGATTTCTTTTCATTACTTGCGGCTGATTCATTTTAAGATGCCCTGTAAAGAAAATTAACAGAAGCAAAAGATAAAAAAGGAAAGTCTTTTGGATACAGCCTTGTAGTGCTCTGTTTTGTCTGATAGTGTTGTTGATAACTGAAATAAAACACAGCAAACTGAATGAGAGGGAATATTTATGTATATATTGAAATTGTATTAAATAAATTTAAGACTCACCAACATCCCTTAAATCAATCGTAACTCTACTGCTGTCTAACATGTAAGTAAGTATTCCACACCAACTCTAGTGTGGTTAAAAACACAATTCCTCATTCTTGCAGTTACATGAATGTGCTAACAATGAAATAGCAGCTGGCAGTTGATACATGCAAATCGTTTTCTCAAGTAGCGGATGTTACTTCAGAATAGATTTAATTAAATTCAATAAAGCCTCATCTTTTCACACTATATTGGGTTACCTTGAGGCTTTTTCAATGAGTAAAGTAAAAGAAAGCGGGGCGAGATGACAATGCATTTCCCTTCAGATATTTTTCGGAAGTGTTTCTAATAGGCATTCATCTGTGATCAGTTTTTAATTGAAGCTCAGTCAATAGATGACAACTCTACTCACCTTCTAGAGAGCATGCAGTGAATGAGGCAGGGCCTTTAAACATTGAGTCATGCAGTTGAAGCAGAGACCCTGACAACTTTACAAAAATAAGCCAATCCAAGAATGACTATCCTCTTGAAGTTGCACCTCATCACTTGATGGTTAACGGCTTGACCATAGCAAGGTTGCTTTTTGATTGAACTTTATCAAAATGGCCCTGGTTTCCCATATAACCTTTGTCCCTGTGACAGAAATAACTTTTAATCAATCCTCTTCAGTCCCTTCACTTTTTTCACATTTTTTTATGCCTATGCCTTGTGCTAAAGTGGTTTATTTTCATTTTTACGCTCATCAAGCCGCACCCAGTACCCCAGAATGACAAAGTGAAACCAGATTTAAAGAATGTTTTAAATTGATTAACGTATATACTCGCGGATAAGTTCTCCCACGGATAAGTCAGGACTTGATTTTACAGTATAATTTCTGGTATTTTATACTGTCGCTCGTATAAGTCGAATGCGGAAAACTCACGCCATTGGTCCATGATATTATGATATGCTAACGCCCACCTGATAGATTAACGACGGAGCACACTGCCTTTTGTTTCTTTGTGGGTGCGGCAGTGCGCTGTATCAGCGTGTGCTCCTAACCTCTCTATCTCTATTGTGTCTATGTGACCACACGGTAATACCCAAACTATTCCGAAGCAACGTTTGCACTGATTTGTGTTTTTTGTATCTCACACCCTCATACACCTTTATTGTAAGAGCAACCCTTATCTACGATGGAGCGTTCAAACAGAAGAAAATATGAAGCTGGTTTTAAATTAAATGTTATTGAAGTAGTGAAAGAAATTGGTAACTGTGTTGCTGCAACAAAATTCGATGTGTCTGAGAAACTGATGCGAGATTGGAGGAGGCAAAAGGATGTTAAAAAAAACAAAAAATTAAGCCTCGGATTTTTGAATGGGCGTATAAGTCGGGATCTGATTTTATGATCAATTTTCCAGATTTCAAGACCCGACTTATACATGAGTATATACGGTACAAATAAAAATATTAAATATGACATTGATACAAGCATTCAGACCCTTTGCTCTGACTTGATATTTGGCTCAGGTGCATCCCATATTTTTGATCTTTGTTAAGATGTTTCTACGCCGTGTTTGGAGACCACCTGTGGTCAATTCAATCGATTGCACATGATTAGGAAAGGTCCACGCCTGTCTATAGAAAGTCCACCAGCTGAGAATGTGTATCAGAGCAAAAACCATAATGTTGCTGACAGGGCTCTGAGACAGAACAGTGCCAAGGCATAGATCTGCGGAATGTTTCAAAAATCTTCCTGTACAGTAGCACTGAAGGTTCCAAAGTACAGTAGCCTCCATAATCGTTACATGGAAGAAGTTTAAAACAAATTCAAACTCTTCCTAGAGGTATCTGCTGGGCCATGATGAGAGACGTGAGCAAGAACCCAATGGTCCCTCTGACTGGGCTCCAGAGAAGCTGTGTGGAAATGGCAGAAAGTTCCAGAAGGACAACCACCTCTGCAACACTCCACTAATCTTGGCTTTATGATAGAGAGGCCAGATGGCACATTAAAGCTTACTTGGAGTACATACTAAGGTACCTAAAAGACTTTCAGTCTATGAGAAACGAGATTCTCTGGTCTGATGAAACCAAGATTGGACTGTTTGACCTTCATTCTAAGCATCATGTTTAAAGGAAACCAGGGACTGCTGCTCATCACTTGTACAATACCATTCTAGTGGTGAAGTATGGTGGGGGAGGTATCATGCTGTGGGACTGATTTTCAGTGGTTGGGACTGAGAGACTAGACAAGGTTAAGGGAAAGCTGAATGGAGGAAAATAATGAGATATACTTAAACTCCTTAGCTTTATGTTTACACCAAGAAAAATAAATCTAAAACAATAAAAAGTGTTATTTTGTGTAACAGAAATATGTAAATACCTAAATGTTAACATAAATACAGGCATGTCTGGAGTCCACCGTTGTACTGATGCAGACTTGGTACACATCCTTCAATTGATCTGTTTTAAAACAGTTGCCAATGCACAGCCTGGCATTGCGAATGGAAGGGCAGAAGCATGATTCTTTGCGCACTATTCTTAATTTTTTTTCTGCTGCTTATGCATGAGAGGATCGAATTTCAATGCCCAATCCTTACATGTTATTGTACAAGTAGGATGCCACCACACAAGACTTACTGACTTCTACGTTTCCCTGACATGAACATTGGCAGTTGCTGCATTGTGAACAGAAATAAGGGGACAAAGATTTTTCTTGTCGTTCTACTTGATCACAGTCATTTGACCTTTTTACCACATTGTAGCATCACGTGATCGATTTCACCAGGCACCATGGAGGTTTGGTCATACAGTGCCATGTGCATCAGTTTCACTATCGTTCTTAACGTCTGATGACCAATTCACATTGTCATCACTCTTGTTTCATTCAACTGTTGGTTTGATTTCAGGTCATTCTAAAACTAACTTTATTGCCTCACATTTATATGCTATTGTGTTTTGGTTGAAGGCTCCATCCCATTCATAAATATTGATGATTTACCTTGGCGTGGCAAATCATATAGAAATAGTCACACTTTTTTGCAGCATGATATTATTTCCTCAACTAGATGACAGCAGAATACTGTCCTGAGCATTATTCGGGCTTAAAAATGTAAAGCATATCAGTAAACGTTACCCTGAATCTGACTTGGGCTTCACTGAAATTGCATAGAATTTCAAGCCAGAGTTAATTGGGTTAATGCCAAGGAGGTTGAAGAAGACTTGCTCCAGTGTGGTCTGGACCTCAGACCTGGCCAATGGTTCAACGTACAACTAGAAAATGATCCTAACCACAAAGCAAAGACAACACAGGAGTGCCTTAACCAGAGCCCAGTCTTGAACCCAACTAAACATTTCTGGATAGATCTGAAAATAGCAGTCCATTGACCATCTCCATCTGACCTGACAGAGCTGGGGCCTCATGTATAAAAATGTTGCATAAGCCCGTTTCCATGCTCATATCGCGATGTATAAAACCTAAACTGAGCGTAAAGCCACACACATTTTCATGCCAGCTAAATGCTTGGCGTACGCAAGTTCTCTGCTCAGTTTTGCAAACTGGCATTAAAGCAGTGCTTTTGTTCCAGTGTGGTTTCCCTTTCTTTGTTAGATCCACATCCCTAATGCGGCTTTATCATATACACTGAAATTAACTGTATATTGTTTATTAGTTTAAGGCATCTGATTGTAATTAACCTGTAATAATATATTGGTCCACAGAATGGCCAAACTTTTCCAAATACCATAGCTGCTTTAGCGTTGTTACTCTCAAGTATTTATCCCACTGTATCTGAGTGGGGAATCACAGCTCTACAGCAGCTGATTAGAAAGAGAATTATCGGTATACAGCATCAAGCACATGCTGCCTCAGCCATGCTGTCTATTGAACTGCTCTCAAATGGCAAATGCTTCAGAAACTTTCCTGTACGGATTTCGCGGTTCAGAAACAGTTTCAAACCAAGAACTATAAACGCACTCAATCAGTCCATCAAGTGCTGCTTGTAGAACTGTTTGTACTTATAAGTAAAATTACCTCACTGTAAACTTACGATACAGTTATAATATTGCACAACCTGAGCCACTTTCTAAAGCACGTATTTACATATGATGACGATATAATTTTTAAGATGAAATGCAGCAAAATATGTTTACTACATTATACAAATAAAATGTTAACATCATTTAAATAATATTATATTGTTAATAATTAAACAAGTGAGGACACAGTGTCACAGTGCTAGCTAGTTCAGGGATTGTTCCTGCATTGCGTTGTATTCTTGATGGTGCTGGCACGACACTGGAAGGATAGATGGATAGAATAATTAAACATGTACTACGAAGATATTTCAATGTTCCTTAAAAGTTTTGAAGAATTGGCGTTCTCAGCTTACAGATGGCTTAACGTCTATTACAGAGCTGATTGTGTGTGATTGGGTATTTGGAGAAAGAAAAGGAAGGACAGGAATTGGGGGTTAGTACATTTGAAAGAGACAATACTGCTACAATAAATTATTTCATCGAAGGTCAAGCACGGAGCAGCAAGCATCTTGCGGGAGGCATGAACAATCTGTGGACGAGGCGCCTGCTCGTCACTATCACTGCACCACCGTCTTCCCATTTTAATAACATGCTTTAAGTCCTATCATCATGAAAATTATATCAAGTATACATCTCAGTATTTAAATTATTCAGAGACCTGTATTATCACGAATGTAATGGATTCTGTGTCCTAGCTGTCAGAGGAAGAGAAAGGCCGATTAAGAAGCACGTAGTGATTCACGCACATAGAGCACATAGAAGATCAAATACAAAACAAAGCATTTAACATTCTACTTTAGTTATGGATCTGAGAAACTAGTAAATGAAACAATTTTAAGATGAAGTTTATGATGTTCTACTTTAATGACAAAATAAACTATGTGATTAAAGTGGAAATTTCGAGATTAAAGTTGACATTTCAAGTTTTTTTTTCCACTGTATCCCTATTTTTTTTCTTTTCTCTGTACCCTAATAAGCTTTCATATGACACTCAGACAGTGGGCTACGACTCGCCTTTTCACGGCAACTTTGATATGTGACAACTTCTTTTTTATTTCGGGCACTGTGCGACTTTGTGAACTTGAGCTTTCGGGTTTCTCCGACACTTTATGTCACTCGATCAACTTCCTTTTGTTGTTTATACCACTGTTTAAACCAACAAATAGTACGTTTTCCTTGCCTCCACTTGGTATATGCTGAAATTCTTCTGTTCAAACCTGTGCTTTTGCGACTGCCTTTTCACATAGTTGGTGAACGCACAGATTTATGCATCTGGATTTTTTTATGCGTACAAACGTTTCCACTTTTGTCCTTACGTCATTTTTTAGTGTGAATTCTACGCACGGCATTATGCATGAGGCCCCTGGTGAGGATCTGCACAGAAGAATGATAGTAAGTCCATAAAGCCAGGTGTGTAAAGCATGTCACATCATACCCAAGAAGACTCCAGGTAGTCATGGCTGCCAAAGGGGCTTCAAGGAATTACTAAGTAAATTGTCTGAATACTTGTGTCAAAGTGATATTTCAGTTTTTAATTTTTAATAAAATTGCAAAAATTCCCCAAAAGCTGTTTTTGCATTTTTGTTCTGAGGTACTGTATGTTATTTGAAGAGGGAAAAAATTAACTCAAATGAGTTTCGCATAATGTTGCAATTAAGCAAAATTTTTAAAAAGTGAAGGAGTCTGAATACTTTCTGATGGCACTGTATATTGGCTATTGAATAGGAAAAGTAAATCAAATTTGCAAAAGCCACAAGAGTCTTCCATTACTGTAGTAAAGGTAGGACATGTGATCAAAATGGCTTCTGTGAAGTCACATATACAGTAGGTGTTCACATTCTTGAGTAAGTCACTGATGCAAGAAGCAGAGCAACCTGCTGTTTGTACCTCACCTGATAATTTCATCAACATGTAGCATCACAAACACTAACCCACATGCAAAAAGAAACAAAATACTCAAGGGAACAAATGTAATCACATCAGTTGCTCTTATTCAGGTGTATGCAAGAACTTGTCTATAGAAAATTTGTGTGAGATCAGTTTGCTTTTCAGACACTGACTATATTGGTTATTTTTTAAATTATTATCTTTCATGTTTTTGTTATTATGTATTTTGCTAATATGGATATGTTTATTTATTTTTCTGTTTTTATGTTTATGTTCCTTGTGGTTTTTGGGTGGTACCACAAGAGGTCACCTTGGGATATTTCAGGTTGGTGGAGCAGGTCCTTCTGAGGTCCATTGATTGTCATTGAGTACTTTTTCTCTGTGAGTATTGTTCTGAGGATTTTTCTGTTTATTGATTTTTTTTGTTTTGGTTTGTAGATTTTTGATTGATTTTGATTTGAACTTCTTTGTCTTGGATCGCGTTTTTAGGCATATCCTCTTAACCTGTTTTCCTTATTCTTGTCCTATATTTTTTAAGGTAAATGCATTCTTTATTTATTAAGATGATTGCTTGCCTTGTCTTTCAGGCCAGAGGGTTTATGTTTTACAGTCTCCCTTGATGGGTCGTTTTATGCATTGTGAAGATTTTGGGCCTGAGTAGGCCAAAGCCTGCCTGTGCAGTTTTGAGGTCCAGGTTGCCTCAGGTGAGGCCTATCTCTAGACAGACCAGTAACGGTCCGGCCTGGTTTGTGAGTTGTTTTAGAAGCCTTGCACTGTTTTCACCATCTTTGTGTTGACACTTCACAACACACTGCTGCATACATTATTCTGGTTAAGATTATTCATTGAATACGGTATATCTACCAGTGCAATTTTTGGGGTTTAATTCTTCCAATCAAATCTAAGATAACCCATTATTTCTTGTTATGTCACTTCACTTTTCCCCTCCCCAAACAGCACTAAAACATTGAAGAGATCTGATATAGAAAAGGATTTAATTATATATTGAGCAATTATATTCAAAAAACAATTTACAAATATATTTGAAGAAGTAACACACTGTCCCATCATGTATATTTTATAGTCCTAATACCAGCTGGATATATGATCCTTTACAGAATCACAAGCTTATTAGATGCATAAAAAGAGCAGTTTCAACTCTTCAGTGGCCAAATTACTTTAAACTTTATTATTGCTCCTGCTTGTAACAAAGAATACATTAGTTTGAATTTGGTATTATGTAAATAATGGAAAAGTTTTAAAAATACGAACAAAAAGGTAAATGTCATTTCACATTCCCATCACAGTAAACATGCTTAGGATTTCAAGAAGATTATCGGTTTCTGCAGTCAAATAGTTAATTTGAGTCACAGAATGTTATGTGCTCTGTCACATTATGTCAAGTGTATAGAAAATACATCCATAACAAATCACCCTTAAGTGACCATGTTTAGATATTATGAGCACCTGAAGTTTCAACAGCAGAGAAACAAAACTCAAAATCCCCTTTTATAAAAATAAGACACAAAAATACCCCACTGGTATCCATGCTTTACCTGTGTCATTTAGACTCTGATGTCAGGTAATCTGAGATTTAACATAATGGCAGCAAAACTTTAGGATTTGTAAAAAGTAAAAATAAGTAAAAATAGAGCAAAGTATTCAGTGCTCATTATTTCATTTAAAACATTAAATCATAAAGATATTTACATACACATATTTGATGAGGCGTATAGCCTGTTATATGATAATAAAACAAAGAAAAACTGGCAGGACATTCTAAAATATTAATATGAATGAGAGAAATCATTTGACTATGATGAAATGAAAAGGAAACCGGCCTGAAGATTTAAAATTACTCTGAAAGTAAAATAGAGTTGATGCTAGGTTTTAAAATTCAGTGTTCACAAATGGAAGGTTAGGACAGTTTTTAACAACAGCAGTTCCTTCTACTGGTGAGAACAGTCACCCTGGGACTATTCAAATCCAAATTAGGTATTGTTTAACAATACAGTAGATAGATAGATAGATAGATAGATAGATAGATAGATAGATAGATAGATAGATAGATAGATAGATAGATAGATAGATAGATACAGTGGTGTGAAAAACTATTTGCCCCCTTCCTGATTTCTTATTCTTTTGCATGTTTGTCACACAAAATGTTTCTGATCATCAAACACATTTAACCATTAGTCAAATATAACACAAGTAAACACAAAATGCAGTTTTTAAATGATGGTTTTTATTATTTAGGGAGAAAAAAAATCCAAACCTACATGGCCCTGTGTGAAAAAGTAATTGCCCCCTTGTTAAAAAATAACCTAACTATGGTGTATCACACCTGAGTTCAATTTCCGTAGCCTGATTACTGCCACACCTGTTTCAATCAAGAAATCACTTAAATAGGAGCTGCCTGACACAGAGAAGTAGACCAAAAGCACCTCAAAAGCTAGACATCATGCCAAGATCCAAAGAAATTCAGGAACAAATGAGAACAGAAGTAATTGAGATCTATCAGTCTGGTAAAGGTTATAAAGCCATTTCTAAAGCTTTGGGACTCCAACGAACCACAGTGAGAGCCATTATCCACAAATGGCAAAAACATGGAACAGTGGTGAACCTTCCCAGGAGTGGCCGGCCGACCAAAATTACCCCAAGAGCGCAGAGACGACTCATCCGAGAGGTCACAAAAGACCCCAGGACAACGTCTAAAGAACTGCAGGCCTCACTTGCCTCAATTAAGGTCAGTGTTCACGACTCCACCATAAGAAAGAGACTGGACAAAAACAGCCTGCATGGCAGATTTCCAAGACGCAAACCACTGTTAAGCAAAAAGAACATTAGGGCTCGTCTCAATTTTGCTAAGAAACATCTCAATGATTGCCAAGACTTTTGGGAAAATACCTTGTGGACTGATGAGACAAAAGTTGAACTTTTTGGAAGGCAAATGTCCCGTTACATCTGGCGTAAAAGGAACACAGCATTTCAGAAAAAGAACATCATACCAACAGTAAAATATGGTGGTGGTAGTGTAATGGTCTGGGGTTGTTTTTGCTGCTTCAGGACCTGGAAGGCTTGCTGTGATAGATGGAACCATGAATTCTACTGTCTACCAAAAAATCCTGAAGGAGAATGTCCGGCCATCTGTTCGTCAACTCAAGCTGAAGCGATCTTGGGTGCTGCAACAGGACAATGACCCAAAACACACCAGCAAATCCACCTCTGAATGGCTGAAGAAAAACAAAATGAAGACTTTGGAGTGGCCTAGTCAAAGTCCTGACCTGAATCCAATTGAGATGCTATGGCATGACCTTAAAAAGGCGGTTCATGCTAGAAAACCCTCAAATAAAGCTGAATTACAACAATTTTGCAAAGATGAGTGGGCCAAAATTCCTCCAGAGCGCTGTAAAAGACTCATTGCAAGTTATCGCAAACGCTTGATTGCAGTTATTGCTGCTAAGGGTGGCCCAACCAGTTATTAGGTTCAGGGGGCAATTACTTTTTCACACAGGGCCATGTAGGTTTGGATTTTTTTTTCTCCCTAAATAATAAAAACCACCATTTACAAACTGCATTTTGTGTTTACTTGTGTTATATTTGACTAATGGTTAAATGTGTTTGATGATCAGAAACATTTTGTGTGACAAACATGCAAAAGAATAAGAAATCAGGAAGGGGGCAAATAGTTTTTCACACCACTGTACTTTATTAATCCCAAGGGGAGATTCACATACTCTAGCAGCAGCATACTGATAAAGAACAATATTAAATTAAAGAGTGATAAAAATG
The DNA here is from genome assembly GCF_900747795.2 of Erpetoichthys calabaricus. Lineage (NCBI taxonomy): Eukaryota > Metazoa > Chordata > Cladistia > Polypteriformes > Polypteridae > Erpetoichthys > Erpetoichthys calabaricus. Next base: position 148,273,727 of record NC_041403.2, read on the forward strand.
CAGGTTTAACAGACAGACAATAACTCTGAATAATGTCAACGTTTACCCCCCCTGGTGGAATTGAAGAGTCGCATAGTGTGGGGGAGGAACGATCACCTCAGTCTGTCAGTGGAGCAGGACAGTGACAGAAGTCTGTCACTAAAGTTGCTTCTCTGTCTTGAGATGATCCTGTTCCGTGGATGCAGTGGATTCTCTATAATTGACAGGAGCCTGCTCAGCGCCCGTCGCTCTGCCACGGATGTCAAACTGTCCAGCTCCGTGCCTACAATAGAGCCTGCCTTCCTCACCAGTTTGTTCAGGCGTGAGGCATCTCTCTTCTTTATGCTGCTTCCCCAGCACACCACCGCGTAGAAGAGGGCGCTCGCCACAACCGTCTGGTAGAACATCTGCAGCATCTTATTGCAGATGTTGAAGGACGCCAGCCTTCTAAGGAAGTATAGTCGGCTCTATCCTTTCTTACACAGAGCATCAGTATTGGCAGTCCAGTCTAATTTATTATCCAGCTGCACTGTAGGTACATAGAGGATATATAGATAAATGTTTATTGTCATTGTCACTTTTACAAAGGAACAATGAAATCGAAGGTGCTGTCGACTGAGTGTGAGGCACAAGAATTTAAAAACAAGAAAAGAATAGTAATGAGTGCATTACAAGTATATACAAATTATACTTTTCATATACAAATTATTCTTCTCCTTCTTTCTGCTGCTCCCATTAGGGGTTGCCACAGCGGATCATCCTCTTCCATATCTTTCTGTCCTCTGCATCTTGTTCTGTTACTGTACACCCATCACCTGCATGTCCTCTCACCATATCCATAAACCTTTGCTTAGGCCTTCCTCTTTTTCTCTTCCCTGGCATCTCTATCTTTAGCATCCTTCTTCCAATATACCCAGCATCTCTCCTCTGCACATATCCAAACCAACACAATCTCACCTCTCTGGTTTTGTCTCCCAACTGTCCAACTTGAGCTGACCCTCTAATGTCTTCATTTCTAATCCTATCCATCCTCGTCACACCCAACACACATCTTAACATCTTTAACTCTGCTACCTCCAGCTCTGTCTCCTGCTTTCTGGTCAGTGCCACCGTCTCCAACCCATATAACATAACTGGTCTTACTACCATCCTGTAGACTTTCCCTTTCACTCTTGCTGACACCCGTCTGTCACAAATTACTCCTGACACTCTTCTGTACCCATCCCACCCTGCCTGCACTCTCTTCCACAATCCCCATTACTCTGTACTGTTGATCCCAAGTATTTAAACTCATCCACCTTCGCCAACTCTACTCCCTGCATCTTCACCATTCAATTGACCTCCCTCTCATTCACACACATGTATTCTGTCTTGTTCCTACTGACCTTCATTCCTCTCCTCTCTAGAGCATATCTCCACCTCTCCTGGGTCTCCTCAACCTGCTCCCTACTATCGCTACAGATCACAATGTCATCAGCAAACATCATAGTCCACGGGTACACTTGTCTAATCTCGTCTGTCAAACCTGTGCATCAGCATTGCAAATAAAAAAGGGCTCAGAGCCGATCCCTGATGTAATCCCCCCTCCAACTTGAATGCATCCGTCACTCCTACCGCAGACCTCACCACGGTCACACTTCCCTCGTACATATCCTGTACAACTCTTACATACTTCTCTGCCACTCCCAGCTTCCTCATGCAATATACTTTTCATATACAAATTGCACTGGTTAAATGTTCAAATTGCACTGACTGACTTAAGGTCTATATTGCACATTAAGAGAATGATATGGAGCAGTTTTATTCTGAGTTCAGGGCCATGATTGCTTTTGGATAAAAGCTGTTTGTAAGGCAGTTTGTCCTGGTTTTCATTGCTCTGTATCTCTTGGCAAAAGCTGGAAGAGGCAATGACCGGGGTGTGATTAATTCTATGAAATGTCTATTGCTTTTTTGCTGCATTGGGAGGTATAGATTTGTTCCAGAGTGGGGAAGGTACAACCAATTGTTCTCTCCGCTGTCCTGATGATCCTGTGGAGCGCTTTCCTTTCTGAGAGTTGGTTTTTAGATAAAGTATAAAAATTAATTTTTAAAAAGGCAAAAGTAATATGAAATGTGTGCTAAACAGAGAATGACAATAAATTTAAAAAGACTTAATGCGTCTACACAAGACATTTCTCTCCAGGCCTCTCTGGCACTACTTTCTTTAATCTTTTTGTGAATTAAATGGGGTGTACTTTCTTACAATAGATGAGCCTGAAACGAGCTATTTAAAATAGGAAGATAGATATGAAAGGCCTAATTTGATAAACAGAAGTGAACAGTGATTTATAAAATAGATAGATTGATTCATCCCTCACTGTTTCCAAGGGTTATTTTTATTATTTTAAGGTAAATAACTCCTTTGTTTAATCACTTGCACTCATTTTTTAAATTGTCCATCCTCATGTTTGCTGTTATTTTAGAAGAAATTTTATAAAATAAACTCCATGCTGCCCTCTGCTGTTAGCATGACAGCAGTGTCTGCTTACAGACCACAAGCCCACACTGTACTGCTGACTTCACAGAACTAGCATGGAGGAATCTGTGTTTGTTCTGCACACTCAAAAATGATTAGACAACTGTTGAAGACATGCCAATTCAGATAACACCAGCCATTATTTCAGCTTCCTAATATATAAACATGAAGAGCTTTCCCTGTCTGGGTGAAGTTTTATTTTAGAATTATACAGCGTTTCAATTTTAGAGGATGTTGCAGTGAGAAATAATTAAGGAAGAATAAAATAGCAATATAATCCTTTTCTTCACTATTAAAATAGAAGAAATCTTGTGGGGCAGCATTCACTTGACCGATTTCCTCATTTCTTAGCAAATTCTTTTTATAGGCGTTGTGTAATTGGAACTCATTGAGTCAGTCAGCGTTAGCTCATAAACATTTAATGAATGTGTTAGTGCGCTTAAACAAATGCCTATTATTAGTATACAAAAACTTAACCTCTGTTTTTCCTTTCTATATACACCCACACTCATTATATTCTATTATATTTATACCATATCATTTTCTTTTTTTTTCCACTTATAATCTTTCATTGAATTTATTAAAAACATATAACATTCCATACAATCAAGTCAAAACTTAACAAAACTAAATTCAAATCAACCCCCACCCACAAGAAAGAGAGGAAGGCCAACAGCCAGAGTGAAACAATTGAGAGTAGTAAAGAGAGAAAGGAGTCTTTTCCCCAAATATAAATGCGTATACTAAAATGTTATTCATTAGGTCCTGCCATTTTTTTAAAAAGTTTTGTACAGATCCTCTAAGATAGAATTCGACTTTTTCCAATTTCAAATAATATATAACATCAGTTACCCACTGACATGAAAGCGGAGAGTTAGGATTCTTCCAGTTGAGCAAGATAAGTCGACGTGATAAATAATGAAGTAAAGGCAATTACAGTTTGTGTGTCCTTCTCCACCTTAAGCCCCTCTGGGAGCCCACCAAACACAGCTGTTAGTGGGTTAGGAGGGATTGTAACACCAAGGCTGTCTGATAGGCATTTAAAGGTTTTTGTCCAGAATGAGGTTAATTGGCGCAGGCCCAAAACATGTGGCCCAGTGAGGCTGGAGCTCGATTGCAGCGTTCGCAGGTTGGATCTTTCCCTGGAAACATTTTGGACAATTTGAAGTGAGACAGATGCGCTTGATAAAAGATTTTGAGTTGAATAATTAAATGTTTTACACATATGGAGCTCCAGTGAATTTGGTGCCTGGCTGCCTTCCGCTCCTTTTCTGAAATGTTGAATAAGAGATCCTTATCCTACTGTACTCTGGGATCTTTAAAAGGAAAGGAATGTTTTTATATATTTGGAAATGCTGTCTGAGTCTCCCAGACTGATCAATATCTCTTCTGGAAGAGAAATAGGTGGGAGGTGAGGAAAACTGGGCAGATTTTGTTTAGCAAAGTTTCTAATTTGGAGATAGTGGAAAAATTGTATTGATGGGAGACTAAATTTGGAGTGTAATTGTACATAGGCTGTGACGACATTATTGATATACAGATCTCTAAATGATTTAATCCCATTTGTTTTCCAAACATTAAAAATTATGTAAGTTTGAGAGGGTGGAAAGAGGTGGTTATCATGTAGAGGTGCCACAATACCATAACATCTTCTAAGCCCGCAGGGTAATGGAGGACTGGAGGCAGGAAGGCACCAGTCCATTGCAGGGTATTTAAATTTATATAACTAATATTATTATATTATACAGTATACCATGAGGTTATTTAAAAAAACTAAATTAATCAGCTTATGCTAGTAAAACAAAAACTAAGCTATTTTGCAGACATTGTGCTTTGAATTCAATGTAGTGGATGCTTTTCCCTTGCAGTTCTCCAAACGGGACAAGACAGAAGCATGAGTTCTCCCATTTATATTTATTCATATTCCTTTAGGTTAGTGATGTGGGGTGCATTTCTTGAAAACAATACATCTTAGCTATTAAGGAGCAACTTTAGGATGCACTATGTAACATACATGCTACTTATATGTGCCTTTTCCCAGGACCGCTCCAAACTGACCACTTTACAAGTGACTAGCCATACCACCTGCACTTCAGAACAGGTCATCCACCTGAAGCTATGCATGTTCAGTCCCGGCCAGCACTTCAATGGGACACCAACCAGGAAATGTTTGGGATGCTGCTGGAAGAGGTGTTGCTGAGACCAGGAGGGGGCACTTTCTCTGGGGTTTATGTGTGGATCTCAATGTGCCACTGCATTGATGGGGGACACTGGGCTATAAATATGGTGCCGCACTTCAGATGAGACATAAAATCAAAGTCCCAACTCTCTGTGGTCATAAAGACCTCTGAGCATCTTTTGCAAACAGTAGGGTGTGTCCCAATGTCCTGGCTAAATAGTCCACCAAGGTCTAGTCATTCTGGCACCCTAGTCATCCCCTGTCTCTAATTGGCTTTCTGTCTCTCTCACCCCTTCACTATCTAACAGCTAATGGGTGGTGAGCATATTGGCACAAAATGGCTGTGGTTGTGTCATCCAGATGGATGCTACACATCAGTAGTGGTTGAAGTGGCTCTCCACTCACTGTGAAAAGCACTTTGTGTAGTAAGGAAATGAAACATATAAATGTCTCTCTATTATATAAAAAAATCTTGGGACAAGACTTTTTCAGAGAGATGAGACAAGACATTTTCAGAGAGTTAATTTCACGTCCCGTGAGACGAGACTTTGTGCCAAGAGATGAATTGAAAACCTAACAGGTCCAAGTGGGGGTGATAATAAAAGACAAACAGCAGAAGAAGAAAAGACAAAGAGTAGAAGACAAAGTAGAATGTCGTAAAGAGGTTTAAAAATGTTGGCGTGATACACATGCAGAGCAGGTTAGAGATTATGAAAGTACTTAAATTTCGAAAATCTCAAAAAACCGATATTAAAGATTGCATTAGCGCTAACAAACAGAAATTATTACTTGGTGAAATAATGGAACAGCAAAAAGAGATTGAATATATGGACATAGGTGATATGACAGAGCTACTACAAGTTTAATTTCAAAGAAACCACAATTCGGTCAGGTTTATATTTATATTCATGGAGAAGCAATGTAACATAGAATCGAAAGAGTTAAACGATTGGACATATTAGAAATTCTACAGCCAATAATGGATACAAATCCATATGTCCAAAAGTACCGCACTTTACACAAAATTTATCTGAAAAACATAGACAAAGAAGTTTTCTTGGATTTCTATATGAATCCAAAAGATCACGATTGCATATACAGTATAATAAACCAACATGTGAGAAATTGTCAGCAATAATAGTTTCAAAAGACAAAGATATCAAAGAAAGAGTTGATATTCGTGTTAATCCAAAAGAATAGCACGATTCGTCTCAAGTGGCAGATCCAGGAAACGACTAGCGTGTAGGACCCACACGGGGGTTGGTGGGTGAAGCGGGCAGGGCCCCCTTGTATAGAATTATTACTATTATTACTTCACTAGACAAAGAGCCCGTTTCGACAATGTAAGATGAAACGGGCACGAGTTTGTGTCAGCAGTGTATGAAGAACAAATGATAAGTAACGAAGAAGTTGTTTTGTAATGATTGTAGTCCGCTTTACTCATTACTGTACAGGCTTGTACTGTTAGTTGATTAATTTTCCAGGCCTATAGTATAATATCGAATGATGAATGCTCCAGTACAATATGGAATAGTAATAAGTATAAGCCCACAAACCTGATATAGGTGTATTGAATGAATGCGTAATTGAATCAGAATGCGTAATTAAGCCTCGAGCTGTAGTCGAAATTGCCTTTCAGGCCTCTAGAGCTTTAATTGAAGTCGCCTTTCTCTTTGAATTTTTGCAGCCGTAAATCCGCCGCCTGCCACGATGTTGGGGTTGGATGCCGGTCTCGTAATGTTTTTCGGGCAGCTGCGCAGAAGGCGACTGCACATTCGGCTTCGGACGTGAGTGAGTGAGTGAGTGAGTGAGTGAGTGAGTGAGTGAGTGAGTGAGTGAGTGAGGAGGCAGGAGAATTATGTATTAAGATTAGTCGCCTATGAAAAAGCATCACAAGTTGTTTAAATATTCTACCGTATACTGCATATGTTTAAACCAGGATGGGATATGACTCTATAAAATTGAACTGTAGCAAAACCAAAGTCATGCATGATGGCACTAAAGTTCAGTTTCAGAATATAAGCTCCTTTTCAATCACTCTTGGTGATGACTACATCAGATTTTCTTCTTTTGCTAGGAATCTTGGTGTCATTTATTTATTCCTCCTTTTCTTGTTCTACTGACATACCTCACATTAAGAGATTTTCTTACTTCCACCTTAGTAACATATCCCGTGTTCGCTCATTCCCCTCCCTTTCCGATGCTGAGACTCTTGTCCATGCTTTTATCACTTTTAATTGTCTACTGTGACTCTCTACTCAAAGATGCTACTTCTAATCTTTCATCATAGCAGAACTCTACTGCAAGAGTCCTTACACAGACCTGCAACAGTGAGCACCTAACAAGCATCCTGCTCGGCCTTCACTGGCTTCTTGTGTCTTACGGAATGAAATATAACATTCTATTAATAACCTATGAAGCTAATAATGGCCGTGCACCAGACAGCATCAGTGACCTTCTCCATCATTTTGCTCCTGTCTGCCCAGTAAGGTCCACTGATACTGGCAATCTTATTGAGCCCCAGGTTAACCTGCACTCTATGGGTGATGGGGCCTTCAGCTGTAGAATGCCTAAAATTTGGAACAACCTCCTTAAATGAATGAGATCAGCTGACTCCATTCATTCGTTCAAAAAACAGCTTAAAACACATCTGCGCAGGAAAGCATTTCACTTTACCTAACTTTCTGCCCCTTCTTTCAGTTTACCTCTTTGTCCAGATGTCAAGGTTGATTTGTGTTTATATCACAAATTAAAAATGTCTGGAATAAAGACACATTTTTCTTAATGTGTGATGATTTACCCTTTGCTTCACTGTTTAAAATTACAAATCAAATAATTCAGATGTGATTAAAGTGCACATTGCTGATTTTCACTTACGGGGATTTGCATACATTTCTCTCCCATCATATAGAAATTAGAACACATTTTCTATACGCCCCTTCCCATTTCAAGACACCATAATGTTTGGGAGAATTGGTGTCATAGGTGTTTGTAATTCCTCAGGTGTCTTTCATTGCTTCAATACTGCAGGCATAAAATACCTCGGCTTGGTTCTACCTTTGGAGTCTGTCATCACCATTGTTCAACATGAGGACAAGAGCTGTGCCAAGGAAAGTCAAAGAAGCCGTTATGAGGCTGACAAACAAGAATGAAACCATTAGAGACATCAGTAGGATTGCCTAATTCAACTGGCTGGAATATCATTAGGAGGAAAGAACACAGTGGTGAGCTCATTAATCGCAACGTAATGGTAGGCCAAGGATGACCTCCACTGCTGATGACAGAAGAAATCCTCACTGTGGTAAAGACAAAGCCCCAAACACCTGTGCGACCGATCAGAAACAGGAGGCAGATATGGATATGTCAGGGATGACTACAGCAGAAGACTTCATGAACAGAAATACAGAGTCCACACTGCAAGATGCAAACCACTAGTTAGACATAAAAACAGGGTGGCCAGTTTGCAGTTTGTGAAAACGAACTTCAAAGAAAATTCTGGAAAAAAGGTCTTGTGGACAGACGAGACAAAGATGAACCTCATCAGAGTTATGGCAAGAGCAAAGTGTGGAGACAAAAAGCAAATGCCCAAGATCCAAAGCAGACCACCTTATCTGTTAAACATGGTGCTGGGGGGTGTTATGGCTTAGGCGTGTATGGCTGCCTTCACTTGCCTTCACTGATGATGGGACTGCTGGCAGCAATGGCACAATGAATTCTGAGGTGTATAGAAACATCTGATCTGCTCAAGTTCCACTAAATGCCTTCAAACTCATCAGACAGCGCTTCATCCAAAAACAAGATAATGATCCCAAACATACCGCTAAGGCCATACAGCAGTTTTTCAAAGCTAAAAAATGTAAAATCATTGAATAGCCAATCCAGTCACCCGAATTACTGAGCAGGCCTTCCATATGCTGAAGAGAAACCTTAAGGGGACAAACCCCTGAAACAAGCAGGAGCTGAAGATGGCTGCATTAGAAGCTTAACAGAGCATCACCAGAGAAGACCCTCAGAACCAGGTGATGTCTATGAATCACAGACTTCATTGCATGTGAGGAATATGCAACAAAATCCTAAATATGACAACAGCTTTAATCCAGTAGACCTGCCATTGCAGTGTCCCAAACATTATGGTGCCCTGAAATGGGGGAACATATGGAAAAAGTGTTTTACATGGCGTGACCAAAATGTCTGCAAATCCCCTTAGATGAAAGTGTGCAGTGTGAACTTTAACATTGGAATTGTTTAATTTGTCATTTTAAACTGCGGAGCGGAGGGGGAAATCAAGGAAAAATGTGTCTTTGTCCCAAACAATATGGAGGTGACTGTAGGTTATTGGCTCAGAGTTTTCTTGTATTATTTTATACTAGCTAACCCGCGGTGTAGCATACGCCGCATAATCAGGCCGCTTTTTTAATGATTTTTCAGCACAGGGAAAAAATTAACATTTGAAAAATCTGTAATTTAATAAACCACCAAGAAAAGTAACATTGTAACAATGCACGGTACGAACCCACATACAATTGTCCGTGACTGAAAACTGGAGGACCGCCGTCGCGCCTTCTCCTCCCGCTCGGGCGCGGAGGGCGGAACGGGAGGAGAGGGGAAGGACGCCCATTCCGCCCCTCCGTCATGCTAGTCCAGATGCACCTCACTTTTCATTGTTCTTTGCGGTTCTGGCTGCTTTTCTATATATAATCCACCAAGTCACCCGACCATGGTAGTAGCGAGGGGGGGGCTGGTTTACAAAGGGCAGGGACGTAATCAGTGCGAGTGTATGACCCGCACTTACTGGGAATTCCTCGTTCGTGGGGAACAATTGCAAGCCCCGGTTTCCAGCACGAATGGGGTTCAACAGCTTGCCCATGCCTCTCTGCGCCGGGTAGACACACGTTGATCCATTCAGTGTAGCGTGCGTGCAGTTGCCTGATGCAGGAATCTGTATAACATTGAAAGAAGTGTTGTTTCCATGAAATACATTTGAAGCGGTTTCTGGGCGGGGCTTCGTTGTTTCTTTCCCATGGTTTTCGATGGTGGACGCGGTCGGGTGTCGTAACCGAAAAGAATAATGAAAAGTCAACGTGGCTCAGAGGTGCATGTGGACTCCTAGCACAGACGAAAGCGACTTACGGGGTGGTCGGTGAGTTGTAGCGTCCGGGCGCATGAGCAGGCAGTGTGAATGCCTAGAGAGTGAGGGTGGACGCGGGCTGGGGAATAAGGAGTGTTGGTGGGCGGGGAAACGTTTTCTGTGTTCCTGCAGGACCATCTAAGAAGATGCATGTTTGTCGCGGATGCGGTGGACGCGGGCTGGGGAATAAGGAGTGTTGGTGGGCGGGGAAACGTTTTCCGTGTTCCTGCAGGACCATCTAAGAAGACGCATGTTTGTCGCGGATGCGTGTAAAACAGTTTGCGATGGTGCACGCGGTCGTGCGTCGTAACCGAAAAGTCAATTTGGCTCAGAGGTGCATGTGGACTGTAGCTCAAACGAACATAAATGACGGCGTGTTTTCCGAGGCGTCGCGTCCGAGTTGGTGGGCGTGGCTCTGCGAGTTGTCGTCGTATCCAATGGTCTTAGAGTTGGTGGGCGTGGCTGTCTTGCATGCTTTCCATGGGTGGCTACTTGTTGGCGGCTTAGTGAATTATATATATAGATTTTGTTCTGGTTTATTGTCTTTTATGGTATTTCAATGCTTTGTATGCTCTGTCTGCGGTGGGTTGGCACCCTGCCCAGGATTGGTTCCTGCTTTGTGCCCTGTGTTGGCTGGGATTGGCTCCAGCAGACCCCCGTGACCCTGTGTTCGGATTCAGCGGGTTGGATAATGGATGGATGGATGGATGTATGCTCTGTTTTTATCTTTATTTAGCATTAAATTACTTTTATCCAATGTTATATATGCCCTGTTGTTTTTTTCTGAATTTCTATGAAGCACTTTGAGCATGGAAAAGGCACTATATAAATTCAATATGTTATTGAATATATATATATTATTTTGACATATTGTAATTTTAGAAAAGTAAGATGCCATTGCTACTGCCCATTTCTGACCTCATCTGGTGGTCTTCTTACATGTTCTTATATTTTCAATATGTAAAAAAGTTTTTACTGCTAGACCATCTCTATGTTTCTGGACAAACGACCCAATACAGGGTTAAAAAGCGCCATTTATAGAAACAGCTCAAGCACAACATTTCTATTTTTTATGTTACAGTAATTTTCCTCAAATATCTAGAGTAGATTTAGATTTACTGTTCAGCAGCATCTGATTTTGAAACAACATGATACAAGCAATTTTCTTCCATAAGCTGATAAACGACTGAACTCGGGGCGCAGTGAAGCCTGCCAGGCTGGGAGCTGTGGCGTTAAGTATCTGTGATTTATATCTCAGTGACTCATGAGTTTGTGTAGGTGGTCGGCAAATGCACTTTAATGCAAGCTTGTGTTCTCCTTTAACAACTGCACATAGCGGCGCTACTTTTTAACCTTGGAAATTTGAAAGGTTAATAAATAAAAATGCAAGACGGCCTTTTGTAAAAGGAGTTTTAATAGATGGCAATGAAAATCTCTTGGTGATTCCAGTTAATTTCTTTTTTCAATTTAAATAAATGTATTTTTCAGATTCCCACTCATTATGCCCAACATTTTTTGTGTTCTTTTTTGAAGTCGGATATGAACTTGGGGTGTTTTATGCATCTGGAATTTTATTTAAATAATATTTGGTGGGCTACGGTGGGCTGGCGCCCTGCCCGGGGTTAGTTCCTGCCTTGTGCCCTGTGCTGGCTGGGATTGGCTCCAGCAGACCCCCGTGACCCTGTAGTTAGGATATAGCGGGTTGGATAATGGATGGATGGATATTTGGTGGAGACGTGAGAAATGTGAGCATGGGTAGTTGCAGTTAGACTTGTCATTTTGAGATCGTTAATTATTTATTTTTTGTTTTATGAGAAAATAATACACTTTTGTTTTTAAAAAATACAACCCCAGTTCCAGACAGTATGAAAAATGCTAATAAAAACAAAAAGGAGTAATACTATTCACATTGAACTGTATTGAAAGCTCAGCAAAATATCATTTGATGTTTTACGTGTTTATTTAATAGTTTTTTTGAAACAAAACCCTCATGTCAAATCGAAGGACTGCAGCACACTCTGCAAGAGTTGGGACAACCGAGTGTTTACTGCTGTGTCACATCACCATTTCCTATTGAGCGTTTGGACACAGAAAACACAAACTGGTTAAGTTTAGTAAGAGGAATTTTCCCACCATGCAGGTCTTCAATTGTACTGGGCCTTCCTTGCCGTATTTTGTGCTTCATAATATGCCACACAGTTTAGGCCCACTGGCAGGCCAAACCCGTACCCTCATACCAATTTCGTACCCCCTGCTTACACTGCCATGCGCTTGTAATCCGGTGTTGTACTGCTGGAAAATGAAGGGACATCCATGGAAAAGACAGCATCTGGATGCCATTTAGCTACAAACATTTTTACATATCTGTTTGTACAGAACACACAAAATGGACGCCACTTTAAAGAAGCAATACATTCCACTCTTTTCCAGGAGCACTGTGTTCTCTCTGTTTCTTCTTTTTATGTATTACTTTTTTTGATAAACATTTTCTTAACAATTTATTTATGTTAAGATGTGATCTTGTCTCCAGAAATTCATAATTAGATTTTAAATAGATATGCTGCTGTCATTGCAAACTCCAGCATCAGCTCATCTAGAGGATCTAGAGGATACCTTACACCTGCAAAAACTGAAATGTAAAAGTCTTTTAGGAATATTTAATAATCCCTTAGTCTGCTGGTAACATTGCGATCACTAATTCTGTTATTGTTATGATCTTGAGAGTTCCAAAGCACACAAAGTCTTAAAGAACTCACCAGGAAAACATGCAAACTCCAGGCAGGGAATACCAGAGACATGACTCCTTGTGAGACAGCAGCACTACCGCTACGCCACCGTGTCACCCCCATGTGTGTAATTATTAACAGTATTCATTATTTAAACGAAATTAACGATTTATCTGTAAAATGTAACATACATACTTTAATGCATTTCATCATGAAAGTAATATCAAGTATAAATCAAAGGATTTGAAATGTGCAGAGAGTTGGAATATCATACATTAAAAGTGTTCTATGTGGTGATCTATCGATGTTTGCTGCTGCTGTCAGGTCAGGAGGAAGTCCCAGAAAAAAAAAGACGGCACAGAAGATGGTATGTGAGACTTTAAAATGTATCGCGTCATTGCGATCGGGAATATAATATATATAAAATCACCACGAATGCATCTGTATGTAGCCATTTTGCTTCACCACATCGAACCATTCATCAAACATCAAAACAGGCACATTAATCCCGTAGGATCCTCAAAGCGGCTTTCTGTCATAAGTAGATAGTAAGCAGCGAGTCTGACATCACATTCTAACTTTTATCACATTGTGCTCCCTGACTTTTTGCTGGTACTGCAAGTCGCACATGCGTCGCGTTAATTTCTGAGGACCTGCTCAGAGGACACGTCAAATGAATGCTGGGAACGCGTGGCAGTTATGATGCATGTGCATACGTGTTCTGAGCGTGAAGTAGAAATGAGTCCTAACAAGTTAGATCTTGTGTTATTCATTGATCAAATGTCACAGTTTGCAGCTGAACCTTTAGGAGACTAATCCTTGAGAGATATTCAGATGGTTGTGGTTCTACATGTGTGAATTATTTTTGTGAAAAATAAATATTCTCCAAATATGGTTGATAAGAATAAACTTCTTTTCTATTCTTGTTTTAGACATACACTATCCGCTATTTACGTGTGTTATCCATTAAGCTTATATTTGGTGCCACAGCCCCAAAACTAATTTACAAGGCAACCTGTAGGTGGGGCCCATCTATAGATTGACTACTAAAAGTTAACTCGCATTTAGAAATAATAATTATTAATAATTCTTTGCATTTCTATAGCGCTTTTCTCACTACTCAAAGTGCTCAGCAATTGCAGGTTAAGGGCCTTGTTTAAGGGCCCAACAGAGCAGAGTCCCTTTTTGGCATTTACGGGATTCGAACCGGCAACCTACCGATTGCCAGTGCAGATCCCTAGCCTCAGAGCCACCACTCTGCCCGGACCATGAACAGTGCAGAGGTGCAGGGGCAAGTAGAGGCACCATGGGGTTGGGGAGTCTTCTATCACAGTATGGCTACTCTCACCATAGAAATGATTTCTGAGTAAATCAGAATATTCCCAAGAAAGAATATCAGCATTATTTCTTAATACAGGGCAGCTGAGTGTGGTTAGAAGATTACAGAGAGCAAGCATTCAACTAGTGGAAGGAAGGAAGGAAGGAAGGAAGGAAGGAAGGAAGGAAGGAAGGAAGGAAGGAAGGAAGGCAGGAAGGCCGGCCAGGCAACAGATACAGAGAATGGAGCTGGGATGGGGCATCTTTGGCAGTATCACTGGATTGGGTAAGCCACTCTTCTGATAGATAGGCAGGAATTTGAGACTAATAAAGGTAGTCCTAGAGTGGCTACAAGGTTTATTTATAAGTGTTATTTATATATTGTGGTAAAAAAAATTAGTCAGCATTCAGAAAAAGGATTGGGGATGGCCACCCTGTATACTGAAAAACCAGCAAAGGAAAAGAAACACATCTTAACATAAGTAGAGTTTACAACTGAACTGACTAACAGGCTGAGTCGAGCCAAATTACAAATAGCACACTTATTAAATAGCACACAAATTACAAATAGCAAATATAAATATGGTGGATAGGAGGAAGAGGTGGAGTCAGGGCGGCCGGAACAGGAACTGATGTGGCAGGAAGGTGGATTCTGGGTGCCAGAAATTATGTCATTAGAGTTTGCTGGAAGTGATGTCAACTGTGGGTGGACCAGGTGATGTCATTGAGAGGCACGGCCTTCAGCTGAAATGCAGAGGAACAAGAGGAGAGAGGATCAGGTGAGTGCGCCAACCGCTGGTCAGCCTGACGAATAACACTATTTGAGCCTGTAAACTGCCCCCATGTGCATGTGTATATATACATATATATATATATATATATATATATATATATATATATATACAGTATATATATATATATATATATATTTGTTTATTTATATTTATATATATATATATATATATATATATATATATATATATATATAAATATGAGATACATTAAGGCCATGAAAATACACTGGAAATCCAGCCAAGTTATTGCAAAGTTTGGGTAGAAGAAATAAATGTCACACCGGAGTGCCTTCAGCACTCACTGGTCCAAATTGGTCACATTGTGGCTACTATGGAGACTCCACATTTCATTTTTAGAGAGAGAGAGGGGGGCTGGGAGCCTGCACTGATACTTCATATTTCTGAACCCACCAAACAAGCCATGTGACAAACCACCTCAGGATCCCAATTTAGGACCCGAGTGGAGCCACACAACAGGTGACACCTCAGCACCACACTTTTTCGAATGGAATGGAACAGTGTGAGTTTTTTTCACAGTGGCTGGAGTGCCAATCCTGGCACCAACCTTTTATGGCAGTTTATTTATTTTATCATTATTACTTTGATATCACCACATCACCACTTGCTAGCATTCCAGCTCTGATACGTTTGGGTTTGTGGAGTTCATAACAATCTTTTTTTTTATTTTTAAGATAATTGGGTTACCTCTTAAGTAACTAATGACTACCCTACTGAGATCATAGGTGTAGCCAGTGGTGTGGACTTATGTGTTTGAGTCTCATGTTTCTCATATCTATTCCAGTTAATTGATCATAGATGGAATTATGATTCATGGATTTTCTGAATCCCAACCCCCCTCCCCACTAACTCTAAAATCAATTCTTGGCAACACTCCTGATTAAGAAAAAGTATCTCACATTCATGCCAAAACCTATCCATCCTCTCATCCATCAATCCATCCCTCAGTTTCATACCTGTCTACCCAGTTCAGGATTACAGGGAGCCTGTCCCTATCCTGGCACTGTTGCATGCAAAAGAGGGGACAAATCTTGGATGCTGTAATCAGACTAGTAGTAAGTAAGTAGTAAGTTTAATGTCACTGTGCTTTGTACAAAAATTATTTTATAAATCCACTTACATGTACAGGCCAAATTTAGAACTCATCATTTAGAATTGCTAGGCAAGCATTAGAAAGGGACAACTACGAAAATGGGAATTGAGATGACATATGTTAGAGATGAAATTGAATCCTCTCCTTGCCTTGCTTGGAATGGCATGATTTACCTAAGTAAGGGCCTGCATGCAGAGAAAACAGTATAAAAGACTTGAACAGCAGCCAAGCACCTCGAAGCCGACGGACGGATGGGAGTTATCGTCATCCGTCCGGAAAATCCTTCCATTGCAGCGATGAAAATGGCAGACTGTATACATCGAGATGCCACCCTGATAAAAGTCTTGTTATGGCTTCCTTCATCTGTAATTCCGCATAAATCGTCATTAAAGAAAGTAATTTTCTCTTACTAGGGGGATTCACCCCCTGCTCGCTTCGCTCGCCAACCCCCATGTTTGGTTTTCCAGATACACACTTTTAAGATTTTTTTTTCTTTGAATTGTTGCTATTTCATTAGTTTCACTTTTATTTCAGAACTTCTTTAAAAACAATATTTGGAATCTTTCGAGTCCCAACATGCTGAATCTTCTAAATGAGGTCAGTGAGACATGTGTTTAATGACTTTGTACCATAATTCAGGATAGGTTTCTCTGTTTGGAATTTCAGCACAGACAGCACATCACATCACATCAGCAGTTAATAATTTTTTTTTGTAAAGTAGCCAATAAATGCATGTGAGGTAAACTCCGTTTTTGAAATTCTCTGACTTAAACTTCAAAGCCTTACAATATTTACATACTTCTGACATATCACCTATGTCCATATATTCGATCTCTATTCACCTTTTCGTTATTTCTCCGAGTAATAATTTCTCTTTGATGTTTACTTTATTTGGTTTGACACTGTCGTTTTTTTCTGCTTTCATATTCTGTATCTTGCTCTTCATGTGAATCGCGCCTACGTTTTTTTGAGCCTTTTGAATTCCACTGTTTTCATTATCTCTAACCTGCTCTGCATGTGTTTGGCCCCCTTGTTTTTTAACCTCTTTATGATTTTTATTTTGTTTTCTACTCTTTGTCTTCTATTTCTTACCTCGCTTTGTCCTGCTATTTTTTCAATTACACCTGGTCCGTGATGATTATTTTCCCTTTATACGAGTAATAATTTCCTTTTGTTTGTGCTAATGCGATCTTTACTATCTTTTTTTGATACTGTAGCAACCTCCACATCCGGCTCGAAAAGAGTAGAAGTAAAAAAAAAAACAGACAGTAAAATCTCACAAAAGTTTTACTTGAACAATCAAGAAAAAGAACGGCAACTTTGTAACCCAAAACACAACCTTCTAGCACCTCTCCAACTCCCTCCTCCCATCCCGGGACCCACCCCCCCCCCTTACCGCATCAATCAATACCCTGCTGTCAGTCTTCCGTGCTGTACTCCGCCTTTCCTCAATCAAACCTAACAGTCACTCCAAAAAAAAAAAAGGCTTCATCCTGGAAGGGACGCTACAATACTTTTGAATTTCTCTGCATGTGTATCGCACCATCATTTTTTTTTGAGCCTTTCAAATTCCACTGCTTTCATAATCTCTAACCTGTTCTGCATGTGTATAGTGCCAGCGTTTTTGAACGTCTTTATGAAGTTATACTTTGTCTTTTAATTCTGAGCCCGATTGGACATGCTTTTTTCAATTCCACTTGTTCCGGACTGATTATTACTTTCATTCACCGCCGTATCACTATGGAAGAGGTATCGCCTTTTAATATTATATCTATATAGTTTTGGGTGGCGGCACGGTGGCGCAGTGGGTAGTGCTGCTGCCTCGCAGTTGGGAGATCTGGGGACCTGGGTTCGATTCCCGGGTCCTCCCTGCGTGGAGTTTGCATGTTCTCCCCGTGTCTGCGTGGGTTTCCTCCGGGCGCTCCGGTTTCCTCCCACAGTCCAAAGACATGCAGGTTAGGTGGATTGGCGATTCTAAATTGGCCCTAGTGTGTGCTTGGTGTGTGGGTGTGTTTGTGTGTGTCCTGCAGTGGGTTGGCACCCTGCCTGGGATTGTTTCCTGCCTTGTGCCCTGTGTTGGCTTCAATTGGCTCCAGCAGACCCCCGTGACCCTGTGTTCGGATTCAGTGGGTTGGAAAATGGATGGATGGATAGTTTTGGGTTACTTAATACGTCGCAATTGCAAAAGAACTTATTCCAACCAGGGAGCTAGCGACCCCTGCAGGAAATAGATGGGAAGCCCTCCACACGTATATACACTGACCATGGGCCAGTTTAAAGTCACCAACAACCCCAACATGCACATCTTGGGATAGAAAGAAGGAATGCCCTGAGAAAGCCACATGCAGCCGCAAAGCAAAATGTGCAAACTCTGAAGCCATTGTTATAATGACTGGATTTGGAGTTACTCTTCTGGAGGGGTGAAGCAGCAGCACTAATCACTGTATCTGCTCTGTAGGATTAATCCTCATTTAAGAAACAGAGTACTTGGCAAACGATGGCATCTCCAATACCATTATGTTTATTAAAGTGCTGCAATATCAACTGCCAAGTGGAGAAATGCATAAATGTGAAGGATATGACTGCAAGGCAGGAGTTCATTTGAAGCTGGAGAGCAGTCTCTGATTAAGAGATTGATTTTAGCAAAAAGTCTGCTTCTAGTGCCACCGTGCAGGACTGTCGTGTGACACCACTCCTCTAAATCAGCTGATGGCACCATCACTTAATATACAGTATATACAGTGCATCCGGAAAGTATTCACAGCGCATCACTTTTTCCACATTTTGTTATGTTACAGCCTTATTCCAAAATGAATTAAATTCATTTTTTTCCTCAGAATTCTACACACAACACCCCATAATGACAACGTGAAAAAAGTTTACTTGAGGTTTTTGCAAATTTATTAAAAATAAAAAAACTGAGAAATCCCATGTACATAAGTATTCACAGCCTTTGCTCAGTACTTTGTCGATGCACCTTTGGCAGCAATTCCAGCCTCAAGTCTTTTTGAATATGATGCCACAAGCTTGGCACACCTATCCTTGGCCAGTTTCGACCATTCCTCTTTGCAGCACCTCTCAAGCTCCATCAGGTTGGATGGGAAGCGTCGGTGCACAGCCATTTTAATTAGCGTAAATACTGTTATTTCAGTCTAAGCTTACTGAGTGATACAAACGTTTTTTCCCTTCCATTCACTTTCAGATAGGTGACTGTTTGCAGATTTGTGTGTTTCTCTACTATTAGCTTGTGCACACTCAGAGATTTGATTTACATGTTTTGGGGATCCAAAGGGCTGTCAGATAAATAAAAGAGGAAAATACACAACATATACAAGTTGATGTAACCTCACTCAAGGTAAAATGAACACCGTAGACTAATTTGTAGTCACACAGAACGTTTCTCATTTTTAAGATAGACCAGTTTTCAGAATTGCCGATGATCTTCAAAGGAGGATTTTGAAATTTCAAAACTTTGTCAAGCTAAATCTGTATTGACAAATTCCTTTAAGTGAACCACATTTCAAAAGAATGGGTCCACTGGGGGCCAAATCACTTCATGCAGAAAGGCAGACAGACAAACAGACTGATATGGCAATACGTGTTTGCTGCATTATATGCAAACTAATCTAAAATGGGCCAACAAGGAATCTTTTCAAATAGAAGATTTATTTGCAAAAAATACAGAAAAATGCTAAAGAGACAAAAAGCAGCATCCTAAAGGCAATTTTACAGTAAATCAATCCCAATACACACTGCAAAAGAATATTCCAAGAACAAAATTAATAATATTAAAAAATCAGAAAATCCAACAAGAAAACAATGCTCACAACATCACTATAAATGACTGAATTCCAGTACCTGAGCCTTCTCAGCTCACTTGTACAGCCAGAGGGAGGGCTAAGTAGTCATGATGTCAATGATGCCCCGCCCCCAACTTGGCCCCACCCACAAAGAACAACAAACACTACAGATAGTGCGTAATAATAGACATACTGTAATAGAAAAAAACAAATATATATAGTATATATATATACTAGTATACTGTATACTAGGGGGCTTGCTTCACTCGCCCATCACACAACCCTCCCCACCCCGGGGGCACGCTTCACACTAGCCACTTTGTCTCTCTGCTACTTGCGTTGTGAAAGGGGGGGGCGGGGCTAAACGCACGCTAAAGACAGATCAGCTGCTGGTTTGCTGCTAGCTGCTACCGAGCTGCGTGATTTGCATGTCGCTCTGTGTGTCGATCTTTTAAAAGCCTGCACAGCAGCTACTGCTGCCGTGATGTGTGATCTGCATGTCGCACTGTGCGACAATCATTTTAAAACCTGTACAGCAGCTGTCCTTTTGTCTCACTTCCTTGTCTCATGGGATGTTAAAGTGTTAAAGTTATAAGTAGGGCGTGATGTGCAATAAGTCTCGTGGGACTTCAAAGTGTCTCTCCGAGATGATCACATCTCGACCCAAAATTTTTTTATGTAATATATATATATATATATATATATATATATATATATATACTGTATATAAAACACATAATAACACATAAGTGACCTGTAACACATAGGGTCATTATTGTCACATGTACAGAATACAGTGACATCTTTTCTTGCATGTGATAAACAACATGCAGCAATTGAAATTCTATT
The DNA here is from genome assembly GCF_900747795.2 of Erpetoichthys calabaricus. Classification (NCBI taxonomy): domain Eukaryota; kingdom Metazoa; phylum Chordata; class Cladistia; order Polypteriformes; family Polypteridae; genus Erpetoichthys; species Erpetoichthys calabaricus. The sequence goes on from NC_041403.2 coordinate 148,294,125, forward strand.
GAAAATAGTTCTCTAAAAGTTAATCAGTTATAAATAAACAAATGTAAAGAGAAGAATTCACCATGTAAATGATCTGTAATGTTACTCTGTTGCTATGTGACAAAGACCTTTAGGACACTTTTAATGGTACAAGTCTTAAGAATAAGAAAAATAAATATAACTGTGCAGCAAAGTCCTTGCTGTTGTTCTGATTCTCCATCTGATGTCCTCCTCCTCACTCATGTCTCATAGTCAGTTATACCTGAGTGGGCAGACGGTCACAGTTAACACCCACAAACATGATCTGGATTGAATAAACATTTTTGTTTTGTTTAAGGCACCATTAACTTATATTATATCCATTTCTTTCATATCTTTTACTTCCTATGAATAAGGATGTTTGTACTTTATTAGTTACCATGGCCACTATCCAGCAGATCTGTGCCTCAAATCAACTGAATCATTAGTTTAAATATGCGCTATGCTTGGAAACAGTGAAAAGAAACTACCGACTATTTAAACATTACCATATTAAGATAAATGCTTACCCATCCATCCATTTATAATTGTATAATCCAGTTCCTGATCATTGGATATATAGTATAGTGTGTGAACATCAGAGTGCACTGGATAGCTAACCTTGAACTCAAATGATGACTAGTTAGACCAAAATAATAACAAAAGAGGGGAATTTATGAACAAAATGAAGGAATAACAAAAGTAGGGAAGAGGTGTAATGAATACAAGATAGAAAAAATAAATAAAACATATACCTTCAGGACTTATAAAGCAAGCAAAAGGGCCCATGAAATCGCTGGTCCTCTTACCCACTGTTGTACTGTCCTCTTCTCACCTTCACAACAGATCTCACTCCTTCTCCAATCCACTGGCCTTCCAGCCCCAATAGTGGAGTTCTTGTCCACCTGCTACTTCCCAACTACCAATAAGATGTCAGAAAGGGGTTTTTATGCCTGGGGCCACAAACACTTCTGTGTAGCCTGGGAAGAAAACACAGATCAGCTGACTTCAATGTTCAGCCATGCTCTCAATTCATGAAACCTTGAGGAAAAATCTGAGAAAAACCCAAGTGTAGTTAATGCGATTCTATTTATTTCTCACTCTAATAAGTAGAAGTAGATGGCCATTTATACCCATAATCACCCAATGGCCTCTTCATCATCATTTCACTTTTAAAACAAATGCAGTTTAAAACTAAGAATTTTACCTGGCTGCAGCAGATGGATGATCATTCCCGTAAAGTGGGACTGGACAGTGTGTCTGCCTGAGGGATTGCCAATCAGGATCCTGAGCTGTTTTGTCATGTGGTGGGTGTGCCAACACGCTGTACCAGTGCATGCTCCCCAACCTGACCTGACCTGAACCTACACTAAAGTGAAAGTGAAAATCAATAACCAGTTCTTTGGTTTTGCTGAGGTTAGGTTGTCGACAATTCTTAAAGTCCTCCACCTGACTCCTCTCCTCTGTTTCATCCCCTTTTCAATACACCCGTTAGTGCAGCAACTTTTGAGAATTTTTGCCAGTGACATGACCTGGTGTGATTTTTGTGGTTTGAGTGAACAGGGTGAAGGACACAGGCCCGTTCCTTGTGCCATTTCATTGGTTGTCCCGGAACCGGGCGGGACTTCCTGAGAATGGTCTGCAAGAAACGGAGAGAGAGAATCAGTACAGTTTGCTGCCCCCTGGTCAGGCGTGGAATTACTTTTATTCAAGCCCTTTAGTTGCCCCCTAAGCGCGAGTGTGTGACAGTACACAAAACAATAGTCATCCTAAAGAAAGAAAACAATCAGTAAGAAACTACACACAACAAAGTCCAAAGATAAAACCCCTAGAAGAAGGAAGTGCCTCTTATATTTGGGTGGTTTTGAAATCTTCACTCAATCCTGCAACACGCTTCTTCCTTTACACCAATCGCGACAGACGCAGGTACATTCTGTGCAGGATTACACTCAATCCCTACAAGGCATACATTAAATAGGCTAGCAGCCTCATGGGCACACGAGCAAGCACAAGCGCAAGCATGAGCGCACCCCGACGCGCTCTCCGAAAGTAAGTTCATTTTCCTGTACGTTTCTCGTGATTTTATCTTGGGATCCCCTTCTCAAACTAATGCATGTCTGCACTAAATTAACTAAACTAAGACGGTCCATACTTTGCTCTCGTTTTTATGATGGGGTCCAGCAGTCCTGACCTGTCGCCAGCACCGGACCACACTTAACTGTCGAAGGTAAAGTCATAATCCTCGTGGAAACGCACCCCCGCACTTCAGCAACGTGAACTCGACTTTTGTTTAAATTCGTAATGCCTAGCAGGCAGGTTACCACATGCAGCACTGATTGCTACTCCGGACAGGAGGGAGGGGATGTTACCCTTCGTTGACAACCCAAAAGTGACTCGCAACCCGTTGGTTGACTGTTTTAAATTGATTGGAGTGTACAAAGCTGAACCAAACATCATGGCAGTTAATTACAGAAGATAAGCACAAATCTTTGTAGACAGAGCCGGCCCTGGACAATTTCGGGCCCGAAGCAAACTGATCGAGGCCCGACCCCTGCAGCTAGGGGGTTCGGGGCAGAGCTCCGGCCGCCAAGCGATTTCCTGCATTCTGAGCTGCAGAAATGCGTTTTCCCGGCATCTACAACCATCACTTTTTGACGATTTCCGTTTGACACTGACAACCGTAACCGTAACACACTGACAGGAGGCCAATTTGTAGGCTGTCAGCGCAGGCTGTTGTACAAGGCCCTGAGTGACGGGTATGAGTGATGGAGGTCGGAGTGGGCCCGCATAAATGTCTTTAGTGACGATACATTAACAGATAAAGCTACATTTTAGCCAGCTTTACATTTTGAATCTCCCCAACTGAAGGAATCGAAATCATTATCAGCCTCGTCGTGATCTTCATCTTTCTGGTTAGAAACCGAAACGGCTGGCAACGTTGCTGAACCTGACGAAAAACCCATGTCCATGTCATTCTTAACGTCATCGGCTTCTGACTCCTCGGAGTCGGATACAGGTTTGTGGGGCATGGACGGCGTTGCGGTATCTTCGACTAATGGAAGTTCAGTCCTGGTGCTAGTGCTGCTGCTGCTGCTAGAGCTAACCGTTTTCGTTAGGAAGCATTGCAAAGCGCCTTTTTGGGTAGCAAAGAATTCATCTTTTGCTGCTTTTTCTTTACGTTTTTGAGCACCTGATTTATATTTCTTTGGCGGTGGAACTGAAGACATTTGGAATACAATAATTTCAAACCGTGGAAATTCGGCAACGCCTAACTACTATCCACAAGACGTTCTTTCTAACAGAATGGAAATATATTGATATGAAGGAAAGTGATGGCTTTACGAAGAGAAGGGCCCCTTTTATGCTCTGTCGAGAATGCAGTGCGGCAGAGCGTCCCTGACTGAAGCGTAAGTGGCCGCCTACTGAGGACAGAGCCACAGATGAGCCGTGGAGGCGGCAACAGGCGCGCGGGCCTGAGCGAAGCGTAATGAAGATTGGAGTGCCGAGTGGAGATGTCCACGTGGAGTAATTAAGTGATGGAATATGTTGCCGTGACTTATATATATAAAAAAATTAGTAATAGAGGTTGGAGTGAAGGAGTCTGTTGCTCCATTGGAACCTCCACAGCAGCGTCGCATCACAGGAAAAAAAAAACCTTGGGCGCAGTGGGCCCCCTCCAGCTGTGGGCCCGAAGCGGTCGCTTCGTTCGCTTCACCCTAAGGCCAGCTCTGTTTGTAGAAAAACTTTAATTAAAGGCCACAATTTATATGTAACATAAAAAGTAAGGCTATCACCAAATTCTGAATAAATTCATTTGCAGCATTGGCAACGTTTAAGATAAAACATCTACAAACTCAATTTAAAAAATCCAGAACTTGCACCTTTATGAATCAATACTTAACATTTCATTGATCCAAACCAAATCACTCTTCTGAATGGCTGGCATAATCATTATGAAGGACCTGACGAGTAGGATACTAATGGCTATTACATGACTTTGAAATTACAGCTGAGTCCAATAATCATCATTTCGAAGGCAGCAGGGTGCATAGCTAAATAAACATTTATTGAATAGAACAAGTTCAGCATTTCTACAGTGCATTTCAGTAAAGCAGACATCAAAAGTGTTGTCTTGAGAGCACATATGGGGAAAGGCAGTTTGGGTGGGCTGGTAACCAATAAGGTCACAGGGTGAAAGCCCACTCACTAATGTAGTGTACGTGTGTGTGTTCTGGTCTTCAGATGTTTTATAACTGAGGCTTGCAGCAAATTCCGTTTGATGTAAACATAACATAAACATATCTCTGTCATCATTAGCAGTCCATTAAAGAGATTTTATCCCTTCTTTATGTAAATACTCAAAACAAGTTTGGTTAGTTGCAGTGTACCTGAGATAGTATCGTACTAGCAGGAGATCAAGACTAGCGTACTATGCTTCAGTCTACATATAAATATAAAACCTGGTTTCCATATTTTTTTACTGGCATATTTGTTCTTTTTCATGTACTTGACAGTCTATCTTTTGCGTGTGGAATTCATTTTATAACATTACTCACCGAAATAATTCCGTTAAATCTGCAGACAAGGACGTCTAAGTGAGCACGTAACTTTGGAGCGCTGCCACATAAAAAGATGTTATGTCTTTTCTGCTGTCTGTCTGGTCTGCTTGTGTGGGTATTAGGGTAGCCCATACAGCCTGTGATTGACAGCGGCGCACCAGAAGGCAGGACATCCACGTTCCTTTTTCTGGTGGAATTTGGATAAATAGCGGCGTTTATCAAAAGGTGAGGAGAACAGCCATTGAGGTGTGTGGATTCTTGGCCATCGTCACCTTCTCTTTTAGGCACTTTTTTATCACACAACAAAGAATCCTCCAGTTACAAAAAGGCCTACAAGGAAATTCCTATAAAAAATCTCTCCATGTACCAGATATCTCATTCTGAATTACCAAAGGTTCGTCATTTGTCCCAACTTGTAAATACTAACCTTTCAATACACGTGGAATTTTAAATTTTTTTGTTTTGTTTTCAAAAACTCCGCTTGTGGGCATTTTTCTAAAATTATGCAAATGTATTATTTTCCCCACTCCTTTTCAGAAGTCTTATTTTTACACCAAAATACTTTAGTGCACCTCACATACGACTAATTCAGAACGACATTGCTCAGGTAGAATCTCAACAACGCGGAAGCATCATAGCATTTTAATAACCTGTCCTAACACTTCTCCGTGCACATATCTTGTCAGACAGTGGGTTCTGTTTTAGTATGGTGCGATTGTTTTGTGATAGGCCTACAAACACAAAACCATCTCTCTTATTTACGGTTTATATGTGAGCTGGCTGAATACGTAAATCTGTCAAAGAAGTAAGGCTAGACGTATCTCTGCTTCGGTAGAATTTTAGTGTGCAACTCGAATGTGGTGAGGGAGTAGGGATTGGCTGGCTTATTGGGTAACTGCGGGGGTTTATGGTTTGGTAGAACAACAGTTACATTGGACGCCTCTGAAAAAACATACATAGTGACTCCAAATTATCCCTGTGTAAGTGAGCAGGTTTCCATGTATGTATTAGCATTCAGTCCATGTGGCTGTGGCTCCATCTTAACTTCAAAATAAATTAATGCATAGGGGAAGCTCTACCCACAACATTCTCAATTTATCTTGGTTGAGTTCTGTCTCAATGTTCACGGGCACAAGGTAACAAAGATTGTAATTTTTAGGTTTTCTTTTATCAGACTAGAACTGCTGCATCAGAGCTGAAAGCAATTTTGAAAGAGATACTTACCTCTGCTGACTGCTAAATACAGTATAATTTAATTACAACAATGTATATATAGTATATCTGCTAAAACAAATAAACTTTACCAGTCTGCACTGTCAGTGCATGCACTTGGAAGTGATTGACAGTTCTTTCCACCAATCAGCCTTCTTCTTTAGTTTTGAATTCGTACCTATCTTTTCTGTACACACACCTCTGATTTTGCAAGCGTCATGTCAAATATTGTACGCGACACTTGTTTGAATTTTTTGACAACCCTCTTAATTTTACACATCACATTTTATTTTATGCATCTTATGTGTTATTTTGTGCGCGACATGTCCTGTTTTGTGCACAGCAATTTTTTGAATTTGCTGACACCACTCTTAATTTTACGCATCGCATCTTATTTTCTGTGCATCAGGTTTTGAGTTGACTGACACCACCTCTGATTTTGCACGTGTCACGTCAAATTTTGCACGCGGCACTTATTTGAATTTTCTGACAACCCTCTTCATTTTACACATCACGTCATATTTTCTGCATCTCATGTTTTATTTTGTGCACGACGTGTCATGTTTTGTGCACAGCAATTTTTTGAATTTGGTGACACCACTCTTAATTTTGCGTGTCATGTCTTATTTTGTGTGCATCAGTTTTTGAATTGGCTGATACCACCTCTGATTTTGCAAGCATCACGTGAAAATTTTGCACGCGGCACTTGTTTTGAATTTGCTGACAACCCTCTTAATTTTACACATCACATTTTATTTTATGCATCTTATGTGTTATTTTGTGCGCAACATGTCCTGTTTTGTGCACAGCAATTTTTTGAATTTGCTGACACCACTCTTAATTTTACGCATCACATCTTATTTTCTGTGCATCAGGTTTTGAGTTGACTGACACCACCTCTGATTTTGCACGCGTCACGTCAAATTTTGCACGCGGCACTTGTTTGAATTTTCTGACAACCCTCTTCATTTTACACATCACGTCATATTTTGTGCATCTCATGTTCTATTTTGTGTGCGACATGTCTTGTTTTGTGCACAGCAATTTTTTGAATTTGGTGAAACCACTCTTAATTTTACGCGTCACGTCTTATTTTGTGTGCATCAGTTTTTGAATTGGCTGACACCACCTCTGATTTTGCACGCGTCACGTCAAATTTTGCACGCAGCACTTGTTTGAATTTTCTGACAACCCTCTTCATTTTACACATCACGTCATATTTTGTACATCTCATGTCTTATTTTGTTCGTGACATGTCCTGTTTTGTGCATAGCAATATTTTGAATTTGTTGACACCACTCTTATTTTGTGCACCACACAGGGCCGTCTTAATGTATGGACATCGTGGGATCTGGTTGGGGGTGCCAGGAGCATAGAGGCCCACAATGTTTCTCATTCCTATGTTTATGTTCTGCTAGCAAAATGGGGGCCCCAGCACACTACTTTGCCAGGGGGCTTATGATGCTGGTAAGACAGCTCTGCGTATCTCACGTCCTGTTTGGTATGAGGCACTTGTTTGAATTTGCTGATACCACTTTTAATTAGCGCATGTCACGTCTTATTTTGTGTGCAGCACTTGTTTGAATTTTCTACCTCTTGCCCTTTGGGATCACATTAGAAAAGTGTCATTCTAAAAGGATGACTCGTTTGCGAAATCAAATTAAATCCATCATGGTTCAAATGTTGCATAACAAGAAAATGCGAAAATGTTCAAGGAGGTGAAAACTTTTCATAAGCACTGCATATTCATTAATAATGGCCATGGAGAGTGACAACTTGTTGCATGTTGATTTGCACATGCAAATAAGAATTTCACTGTACTGACCCTACAAACTTATTTTTATTGATTGAAGTTTGTGCTATAAGTTGTTTGCTATTTTATCCTTTTGTTGTACTTTTTGTTATCTCTGCTATATTTAATCTCCCTATAATAAAACCCTTTCTATTTTTATAATTTTGGCCTTTTTGGTCTTCTTTGCACTTAGAATGACTAAAGAGTGCCCCCTACAGGCCCCAATATACTAAAAGTTATTTAGTAGCAACTTCATAAGGACATGAAGGTATGATACCTCAGTCACAACATATTTTATGTTACTAATGTAAACTCAACAGTCTCTAATGAAATGACTCACATCAGTAAAAATAACATGAGTACTGTATGCGGCCGATGATCTACTGCATTAGTCATTCTTGACTTTGGTGTCACTGTTTTTACTTTACAGAAATTCAAATTATGCATTGATTGTTCTACTTATTTGATTTAACTGAATATTTTGCTGCCAGGGAGTTGAGAGATATATGAATGAAAGTAGAGGATACACATTTACATTTTTAATTCTTATGTGTGTCACATGAGGCTTTAGACATGAGTGATGTAATTCAAGGTCATTGGGTGTCTTACCTGACTTAGGTGACCGAGCCCTAGCTACATTGACCTCAACTTGATGTGTTTCTCTTATGCCATCTTTGAACAGTTTTTTCCTTGAGCAGTCGCCTGAAACAAAATGAGCTTCTTTATCCATTGATGGTTTAACTCTGCAGATATTTAAGGTGAGTGCTAATTGATCTTCCTCCCACATGCCTATAGATGTCTGTGTTAGGATAGTTAGCAGTTCTAAGCTGGCTAAGTGTTAGTGAAAGTGCAGTTGTGTTCATGAGTGGGCTCTATGATAGACTGCTGCCTCGCCTTCTGAAGTGGTTTAAGTGGGTTTGACAAGGTTATGTTATTCTGCACTGTGCTCAGCTTTACTGCGGCTTTCTAAAATTTTCCAGGTCCACAAGAGACTCAACTGGGCTCCCTAAAGTGCAGTTAGTAATAGCCTAGCAGTTCTAACAAAAAAAGACAATCCATTGAGAAGGGCTTCAACACATCATGTGAACTTTAAATGCTGGACTGGCATCCCGAGTTGAATGGACAGTGATGCCTTACCCGGCCTGATAATGGATCGACTATGACTTTAGGTTCCTATCCTAATTAGGGTCATCATATAATGGATGGACAGGGAGGAGACTGGTTATTGGGGACAGTTTATCCCCAAGGGCGAAAGATGGCAGTGCTACACTGCTACAGGCCCTGCCTGGTCTCCTGCATTGTTTCATAGGACATATACAGTATTTCGGAAGGGCAACACTGTCAGGATCCCAGAGGGGGCTGCCAGGGGAAGGTCTCCCTACTTTGGGGACCTTCCCAAGACCTGGAAGTGCTTCTGCCATGCTATGTTCTGACATCAGAAGTACCCCCAGGTCTAACATAAAAGGAGGCATCTTGTCTCATTTAGGTGAATCAGAGTAGGGAGGAGAGTGGACAAAACTCACAGAAACATTTTGTTACTTTAAAAAGGAAATTCACTATGACAACTATCGTTTAAACTATTACTTTACTTAGATTTAGAACTCAATTGAAGGATGGCCTTTGGATAAACCTGCTTGTGTGGGCATGAATAGTTCTGTAACTCCTGTTAAACGGCAGAAAATCAGACAGATGGCTAATAGGATGAAATGGATCTTTAATTATATGAAATGCCCTCTTCAAGCAGTATGAACTATAAATGGCTTCAGTTGCTGGAAGCTGTGCTCCTATGATCTTCTGTGCTGTTTTAATAATCCACTGAAGAGCTCCCGTTTAGCTTAGGTACAACTGCCATACCAAGCAGTGATCCAGCAGGTTAATAAACTTTCTATGGCAAACCTATAGAAGTTGACCAGCAGCTTCGAGGGCAAATTTACCCACCTGAGCCGCCTCACATAATAGTCGTTTCTGTGTGGTGTTAGTAGACCAAGAAAGATCTGTAGTGCTAACCCCTCAAAATTTAAAACTGCACATAATTCATTCCTGTTCAAAGCTGATGCATGTTCTGTCCTTGGAAACTTCCTTTTTTACATTAAGATACAAATTATTTTCTTCACACCACCTCCACCAACTCCTGCACCTCCATCCCATCAGCAATTTCATCGTTATTAGTGATCAGAACCACCACTGTTGTTCTTGATGATGGTATTTGAAGTGTAAGTGGGTACACAGTCATGGGCATAAAGAAGGGGACTGAGCACAATGTGGACTTCGGCAGGATTAACAATGTCTGACTCGTGTAAGTGATGTAGAGGATCAGCCCACTTCTGTAACACTTTTCAGCCAGGGTTCCATTGTCATTTTTATGTCTGTTTTATTCATTTTTGATTCCTTTGTTTCTGTTAATATTGTTAGTTAGTTAATTAGTTTCTGTGTATCTTCCTTTATGTTCTGTGTTTGATTAATAATAATGTAGTTTGTGCAGGTGGGCTGTCACAGTACAGTGTTTCTTGGGCCACTGCTCTGGATGATTGTTTCCCTTATGCCTTTCTGCAGACACCTCAGCAGTTCAGTGTAATATTGCTGATTAACAGTCTGTTCATTTCTGTAATATATAAAATCATTTTAAAGTCCATCCCTTTCAAAGATCCCAGAGTACAGTGGGAAAAGGATATCTTACTGAACATCTCGGAAAAAGAGTTAAAGGCAGCCACACACAGAGCTCCATATGCACAAAGCATTCAATTATTCAAATTAAAATCATCTATCGAACACATCGCTTAAAATTGTCCAAAATGTTTCCAAGGCAAGATCCAACCTGAGAACGTTGCAATCGAGCTCCATCCTCATTGGGCCACATGTTTTGTGTGTTGTTTTGTCTTGGTAGACTAATATTACTCTGCTTTCCCCTTTTGTATTATTAATGTGTAGCCTTTGTCAGAATGCCTCAAATCTCACAGGCTTAGCACTGTTCATAAGGTTTTGTACCATATCACTTCTCCCCACCTTCCCTTCTACATTTATAACCTCAGGCAATTAGGTGTAGTAAAAGACAAGCAGGAGTTAAGTTAAACTTTAAATAATGTATTATTGATGATATTCATAAATATTAATGATAAGCAAAGTACATTTGAATATTTGCAACCATACAACCTGATAAATGCTGATGTGTAGTTTCAGGTGGCACACAGACTTGTTAGTTACTTTAAATGTCTCTAGTTAAGCATAATTTTGGCCAGCTTTCTTCAGAACAGGCCACATGCCTGTCTCAATATGGCTGCCGAGTTGTGCTTCTCAGTGTGGTCTTTTTCAGTTCATGGTGTGTGAGGTGCTCCTTCATTAGATGGTAGGAGAGAGAGAGGTAAAGCAAGCAAATTTCTAGATTTTCTGTCCAACCTCTACAGCCAATAGGGCGTTGTGGTACTTAAAGGCTTCTGGTACTTCAAGCCAGTTCCAAACAGCCATACTTCAGACCAGCTTAGAATACCTTCACACCTGCCCCCAAAACCATTTATTAAGGTGAAGCTTGCCAGCTAGGCAGTATGGCTTTCCTGTGGGGGTGGATTGAGGGACTCCTGCAGGGAATCACTTGCCAAACTTTATTGAGGTACTTCCCCCAACCCTGTCATAAAATTCACTATTCTGAATTAGTCCTTGGTAAACATGAATGCTTCTCACTAATGTAACACTAATATTACATTACTTTGCCTAAGTTAGAGAAAAGCCAAGCAAAATGACACCTTTTATTGGCTAACTAAAAAGATTACAATATGCAAGCTTTCGAGGCAACTTAGGCCCCTTCTTCAGGCAAGATGTAATACAGAAACTGAAGTTCCCTATGTTTATATACACACTCTAGGACAAGAAACAACATTGGTAAATATTTAAATGAGAAATTTTAAATGTAAAAAAATGATAGATTCATTCAGGCTGGGGTTAATTTAACAAGAGAGAAAAGAACAATGTATTGTCAAGATCTCTGGATAAGATAACTGTCCAACAAAGTCTTTTGAAGTTTGTAATGACTTTTTTCAAAACAATGTGGGTCTGTAGACAGGTTATCTGTCATTCTGAGAGATGTAAACAATCCTCATATCTGGCCATAAAACTCTTGTCTCTTTTCAATCCATGTTGTAAAGTATTCAATTTTAGCATGAGTTTAACTTCCCATTCTTTTCTCTCTTGCTGTGTTTTGAAGTTGCCCATAAGCACTGTGACTTTAAAGTCCTTCTCACAGTGTCCATGGCTGTTGAAGTGGGCTGCCACAGGAACATCTGTGTGGCCATGTTTAATGTGGAACCTGTGTAAATTCATTCTCTGGCGGAGTGTTTGTCCAGTTTCTCCCACATAGAGTGCAGTGTCAGGACATTTCATGCAGAAAATTAGATAGACTACATTAGATGATCTGCAGGAAAATGATCCCTTTATGTGATGTTCAAGTTGGCACTGTGGTATATCTATACGGTCTGTATCATAGATGTGGGCACATGTTTTGCATCTTTTCTGTAGGCATGGAGATGTGCCATTTTCTGTTGGTTCACTTAGGGAGCCTTGGACAATTAATTGTTGAAGGTTTGGTGGTTGTCTGTATGCCAGGAGGGGAGGTTCAGGAAATACATTTTTCAGTGTTTGGTCATTGTTTAGTATTGGCTGAAGTTCTTTTATAATTTTTCGAAGTGTTTCAAGATGTGGGTTGTAGGTGACAACAAGGGGGATGCGATCCTTGTTGTCTTTGTTTTTATATTCCAGAAGGTTGTCTCTGGGTATGGCAGTAGCTCTTCTTATTTGAGTGTCTGTTGTTTTGGGGGTGTAACCTTGTCTGATGAAAAGTTACAAATAAAGACAAAATATTTATCAACTTGTATGCAACATTTCACACAACAGGCGTGTACCAACTTAACATCACATCATATAACTCACATAGCCACTCATTACAACCGAGGTATGCAGAAGAGCATTTCTGAACACACAACACATCAAATCTTGGAGCAGATGGGCTACAGCAGCAGGACATCACACCGGGTGCCACTCCTGTCATCTAAGAACAGGCAACTGAGGCTACAATTCACATGGGTTCAGCAAAATTACACAACAGAAGATTGGAAAAGCGTGGCCTAGTCTGATGAGTCTCGATTTCTATTGCAACATTTCGATGGTAGGGTCAGAATTTGGCATCAACAACATGAAAGCATGACTCCATCCTGCTTTGTATCAGTGATCGAGGCTGCTGGTGGTGGTGGTATAATGGAGTGGGGGATATTTTCTTGGCACACTTTGAACTCCTTAGTATCAATTGAGCATTGTTTAAATGCCACAGCCTACCTGAGTATTGTTGCTGACCACGTCCATCCCTTTATGACAGTATCTTCTGATGGCTCCTTTCAGCCATGTCACAAAGCTCAAACTGGTTTCTTGACAATGACAATGAGTTCACTGGACTCAAATGGCCTCCACAGTCACCATATTGCAATACAAAAGAGCACCTTTGGGATGTAGTGGAACAGGAGATTCACATCATGCATGTGCAGCTGGGAAATGGGCAGCAACTGCGTGATGCTATCATGTCAATATGGACCAAATCCCCAAGGAATGTTTCCAGCACCTTGTTGAATCTATGCCGCGAAGAATTACAACAGTTCTGAGATCAAAAAGGGGTCCAACTAGTAAGGTTTACTTACTAAAGTGGCCGGCAAGTGTATGTGAGTTGTAAGAAAGGCGCTATATTGCACCTGACCCAGCGCAGACTTGACACAGGAGGCACATATAAAACAAAAGATTTTTTATTCTTCTTCAGCTGGAGGGCACATCTTCCCCGTAATCCCTCCAGTCACAACACAGTCCCAAGCACTGAGGCACCACACTCCTCTCTCTCTTTTTCACCACCACTCCTCCACAGCTTTGTCCTCCTTCCACCCGACTGCTCTGGATGATTTTTTCCCTTATGCCTTTCTGCAGACACCTCAGCAGTTCATGATAATGTTGCTGATTAACAGTCTGTTCATTTCTGTAATATATAAAATCATTTTAAAGTCCCTCCCTTCCAAAAATCCCAGAGTACAGTGGGAAAAGGATCTCTTACTGAACATCTCAGAAAAAGAGTTAAAGGCAGCAACACACAGAGCTCCATATGCACAAAGCATTCAATTATTCAACTTAAAACCATCTATCGAACACATCTGTCTCGCTTAAAATTGTCCAAAATGTTTCCAGGGCAAGATCCAACCTGTGAACATTGCAATCGAGCTCCAGCCTCATTGGGCCACATGTTTTGGCCGTTGTTTTGTCTTAGTAGAGTAATATTACTCTGCTTTCCCCTTTTGTAATAATGTGTAGCCTTTGTCAGAATGCCTCAAATCTCACAGACTTATCACTGTTTATAAGGTATTGTACCGTATCACTTCTCCCCACCTTCCCTTCTACATTTATGGAAATGTAGAATTTATAGAAATGTATATTGCGCCCGACCCGACACAGACTTGACACAGGAGGCACGTATAAAATAAAAGATTTTTTATTTTTCTTCTGCTGGAGGGCACGTCTTCCCCATAATCCCTCCAGCCACAACACAGTCCCAAGCACTGAGGCACCACACTCCTCTCTCTCTCTTTCACCACTTCTCCTCCACAGCTTTGTCCTCCTTCCACCTGACTCTGGCTGTCGAGTGGTGGTCGCTGGCTCCCTTTTATCAGGCACCCGGAAGTGCTCCAGGTGGTTGATTAGCGACATCCGACTGCACTTCCAGGTAAGGCGAAACAAGTGCCCAAAAGGGGCCAGCCGCTGCTGTTTCAGCACCCCCTGGCGACGCCTGTGGAACCCCACAGAGCTGTACAGAACTCCAACCCCCATGAAGCCATGGGGAAATCCGAGGCACCGCTGCAACCCAGGGAGGCTGCCATCTAGGGGGGAGATACTGGGCTTCCCACCCTTGTGCCCCTGGCAGATGTAATGAAGGGGCGTCCCAACCAGGCATGGGCCCTGGCCATCCATCACAGAGTCTCTCTCTCTATATATATATATATTGTGGCAGATGATCCTATGATGGAAGGACTAGTGAAGACAACATGTTCATGGCAATACCTCCCCCTGAACACAAGAGGGCAAACCCCCTGGATTACATCAGTGCCATGGGTTTGGAGCTTAAAAGCTCAACCTTGCTGGGGCCTGTGGCCACCACCAGGGGGCACCTGGAAAGTTCTAGGGCCCTGGAATGCAGCACTTCCATCACACCCAGAAGTGCTGCAGGAAGAGGATCCATGAACACAGGGCCCTTATAGCACTTCCCCCACACCTGGAAGTGCTGTCAGAAGACGAACGCAGAGCACCTGGAGCACCTTGATTACACAATCATCAGTAATGTAATCAAGACAAGTCAGGCAAATGAGGACATACATAGCAAGGGGTACGCATTAAGGTGCCACACTGATTTTATTACACAAAAAACAACTACATCGAAACAATGTCCACAGGTGCAATATTCAAAAGTTCAAAAAATAAATAAAAAAGGGAAGTCCAACCTTAACAGGAACTACACAGCCATCGGGTTCTTAGTGTACAGTCAGACGTGCCCAGCACAACTCCATCCCCATCTCCCTGGCTCATCCGTTGCTTTCTCAGCTCAGACATTAACAGCTGCAGCCTTCATCAACGACCCCCGTCTTAGCTCCCACAGTCATACCTTGGATCCCTTAGGGAAGACTCCACCTTGTTTGCACAAATAACCAGTTGGTCGAAGCAGTTCCTGGAATGCAACTCTACCACTCATTCGCAGAGTTGTCTTTCCCCCACTCAATCTATCTGGCCCTTGTCATCTCGCCACCCGATGCTGCTCTCTCTGCACACTGTTTCCATTCTCCTGTCCCATTTCTTTTTTCTTTTTTTCCATTTGCCTCCCTCTACTGTGCCGGCTCCTTTTAAATTGACGCTCCCTCCCAATGGCGACCAGGCGTGCATGCGCCGCTCCCTTCAAGGAACTAATGAGACACCTGCCTGACTCACACAAGCTTTCACAATTCAACAGGTATGACCCATCACTTCCTGGAGTGAAGTACCCAACTGGCCTACACTTTGTGGGGCGCGCTTATTTAAAATCACGGACCACTCTTCACAGCGTGGGGTGCAACTGATGTCACAGAACACGTTAGCTCTTTATTGGATGTTTGGCTTCTTTTTATGTAGTGACTGGGTGACGGGTTGACATTACAATCTGCTACACATTTGTTCTTGTAAAACACTAGGGGGCTTTGCCCCTGGCTCTCTTTGCTCGCCAACCTCTCCAGCCTGTGCTATGCGCCAGCCACTTTGCATCTCTGCCACTCGCGTATGTGGATTTCACTTTCACCAAACGAGAAATCTTTTAATTCTCGTGGAAAGGCCTCTTCATTGGGAAGAAACATTACTTTTCCCGGATGGCAACACGACAGTGGCAACTGCTCTAAGACTACAAGGGATGCTCCGCTTCCTCTACTATGTCAGAAAATAAATGCTCATATATGCACTGTCGTATTTATATTGGTTTTAATAAAAGTGCGCTAGAACGCGTTCAACTTCCTGACTAGCTCGTTCAGAATCAGGTATTTATTGTAGATTGTTTGACGCGATTTTCTTGTCATACATTTCTGTGCAGCACAGCGTGTTAAACCCTCCTGAAGCCCAGCTTCACTGGAGTTCTATGGGCAAGCTGCACAGAGGAGCTTTTTTCACTGCAGAAAAGCTGGACGGTAATTGGATAAATGCACCAAAATCGTCACTTCCAGGGAAGCTCAGCTTCTCTGGGAGTGAATGGAGCAGTGGGCGGGCCAGGATGCTGGGCTGCTGCATGATGATTGGAGGAGCTGTTTAAAGGGCGGAACCCCTTTTTTGATTGACAGCATTTGAAAGTGTGCTGAAAAATTATGGCCATTTCTTTGACTCAGGGAGACTGAGATCTGAACTTCAAGTACTATATTCAGATCATGACTTACGGGGGAGCAGGGGTAAGCTGTGTGATTTGTAGGTGTTTAGTGCAATGCCTCAGCTATACAAGCTGTTGTCGTTAGTGGCAACAATTGGCGCTACATCAGCAGAGAGGAGCTTCTCCTGTTTAAAACAGGTCAATTCATACACCCGCAACACGATGGGCCAAGATCGTTTGAGCAACCTTGCTCTCCTGGCCATTGAGAGGAAACTGGTTAAGTCCCTGGAAAAGATGGCCAATTGGTACGACAGGGTCACAGACCATTTTCTGCAAAAGGAACAGAGAGCAGAATTTACGTACAAATAACATAATGAATTTTATGATGAAGGCCTAATATGAGCTTCCCCTGTTTCAAAAAGCTAGCAGCCTCCACTGCAACACGAATAAGATGAACTACGAGCATCCGACTTAAAGTTTAAATCCGAACATACTATTTTCACTGTTTCGTTGTTTCACCAAGTAATAATCTCCATTTGTTTGCGCTAATGTGAGCTTTACTCTAATTTTTTTGAGACTTTTGAATTTTAGTACTTCCATTATCTCTAACCTGCCCTGCATGTGTATAGCGCCAACGTTTTTGAATTCTTTACGACATTCTACTTTGTCATCTACTCTTTGTCTTTTATTTCCAGCCCCAGGTGTGGTTGTATCTCTTGGCAAAAAGTCTTGTCTTATGGGACCTGAAAGTATCTCTCTGAAAAAGTCACCTCTCCTCCCAGGATTTTTTTTATTATAATAGAGAGATATGGTATGCTGTTTATTTATTTACTTATTTATTACAAACTAGTCATTAAGCCCGTTACAATAATGGGCGCTAGAACAGTAGTCCATAAACATTAGTAGGAACAGTCTATATTAAATGGCAAGGGACCTTTTACCTCATTAAATTTTTCCCGTAAAATGCCTGTAATTTTCTATGACAGTAATACTGGCTTTGCTGTCCGTAATATGTGTTTAATTTTCTGTCACAACGGTGGGCAATCAGCAGATTCTCCCCAGCAACTGATGTAATGTGCGCAAAAATAAATCTACTTTTAAAAGTCATCGTATTGTAATATCATGAAAATTCATATATTTAGGAAAACCCCTTCAACGACTGACACTTTACACTTTACCGGGCCAAGCTTCTTAATCGCAAATCTGACATCCTCAGAGTGAACACTTGCACAACAATGGGGAAGCTGGTTTCCGTGTCTCAGTACCCGATTGGATTTTTTGTGTTTTATGTTTTAGGTCTTGCCTCATTTACCGAAATCCGATTGGATCTGCCACGTGATATTTTATAGGTCCCGCCATCTCTGTCTTGTGTGACGCGTCAGGCAGCCTTTGAAGCGTCGCACCGTGCCCCGCGCATGCACACTTCACCAGAAGGCACACACACATGGACTCTGGACGCACACAGGGATTTTATTAAAGAGGATGCCTTAAATGTTCAATAAATGTGGCATTACTGAGAAATCACTTTACCCATTATTGAAAGGATATTCTATAGCATTTTTTAATGGTATTATTACAAAGTGTTTTCTGTTTATATTAAAGATTCATATGTTTGTCACAACTTTGAAAAAAGTTAAATGATGTTCACTTTTTCATAAAATGTTATCAATGTATAAAGTACAGACCATTTCACTGCACATTAGCCCCTGCGCCTTGTCTCCCTGTCATATCACCCATCTATGGTTTCCCATTGAGTCTCTGAAAACTTTAGTCAGACTCCTGAGTTTCTATTCAGAGACTTCACGCGTCATTTATTTAGCTGCATTACGGCATCCTGAGTGCTTTCAAAAACTCCCATTTCCATAATGTAAATTGACTCTGCTCTCAGCACTACTGTAATGGTAAGAAAATGGATGGATGGGTGTACCAAGTGGGCTGCTGGCAAAACAAAAGCTTATTTTAAATACCTGGGTCACTTCCCTGGGGTGCTCGGTGATAAAAGTATATTGAGATATTTTGGAGAGAAACCTGACGAGACTGAATCCCACCAAGCTGGCATTAGTGTTTTACTAGAGGCAGTGGCTTGGGTCAATGCTATTCCATCGTAGTTTAATAGTATAGCTGAGTTTGATTTCGGTTGCTACTTTGCTTCTTACATGACTATTTCAGTGTTCCCAGTTTCTACCTTTAGGCTGTACTGCTCTTGACATCTATTACTCCTTTTGTTACAGCAACATTTATATCTGTACGACCCTTTCATATAAAGAATGTAGCTCAAAGTGCTTTACAAGATGTCAAGAATAGAAAAGAAAAGCAAATCAGTAAAGATAAAAATATGAATGAATAAATGTCATATCAATATTACTAAATAAGAATAAATCAACAGGCACTTACACATCACAAATATGCAAGTCCTAGATAAAGTCGAGGCCTTATTTATAGATTAGTTTTTGAGTCTCTCATAAGACGTCCGATGCTATGGTCAGATGGCTTGGGAAAATAGAAAAGGGGTAAGAAATGGGAGAAAGAAAAAAACTGGAGGGGTTCCAAGGCCAAAAGACCACTGTGACCCCACTGGACAATTTGCCTAACATAAACGTTTTTAAATCATTCCTTGTTGTTTTTATTTTTCTAAGCTTCATCCAAGAACATTTGATTCATTGGACCTCGTCAACACTCGGAAGTCACATTCAAACGTCACAGTTGGATTTGGTCAGGCAGTGCTGGTGCGAAACCAGAAAACAGAGAAAACAGAAGCTAATAAGGACTGCAAATGAATGAAAACTATGACATTTCTATGTATACCATATATAATTTATTAGAACTAAAGCATTTTAAGATAGAGAATCTTTTATCTGTGGCACCTCTGTACGAGAACCACCTTTTTCAACCCTCGCAAACATATGCAGTTTTTAATATCTGGAAAACATTTGGGATTAAATCACTTAGAGATCTTTACATAGACGACATCTTTGCATCCTATGAACAATTACATTCTAAATTTAACTTTCCAGCAACACATTTCTTTCACTATCTTCAAATCAGAAACTTTGTCAAACAGAACCTGCCCGATTTTCTTCAACTCCCACCTTCCTCTATGCTGGAAAAAATATTCATCAGTTTCAAGGACTCAGACGGCATTTCTGCAATATATAAAGCCATTTTACAGTCCCTCCCTTTCAAAGACCCAAGAGGACAATGGGAAAAGGATCTCCTCACTCAACATCTCAGTTAAGGAGTAGAAGGTAGCAATGCAGAGAATTCACTCGAGCTCCATATGCACAAAGCATACAATTATTCAACTCAAAATTACATATCGAGCACATCTGTCTCGCCTAAAACTGTCCAAAATGTTTCCAGGGCGAGATCCAACCTGTGAATGCTGCAGTCAAGTTCCAGCCTCACTGAGTCACATGTTTTGGGCCTGCACCAAATCAACATCATTTTGGACCAAAATTTTTAAATGCCTTTCAGACAGCCTTGGTGTCCCAATCCCTCCTAATCCATTAACAGCTGTGTTTGGTGTTCTTGCAGAGGGGCTTAAAGTGGAGAAGGACAAACAAACTGTGATCGCCTTTACTACACTATTGGCACATAGACTTATTTTGCTCAACTGGAAGAATCCTAACTCTCCTATTTTAAGTCAGTGGGTAACTGATGTTTTATATTATTTGAAATTGGAAAAAATCAAATTTTCAGCTAGAGGATCTGTGCAGAACTTTTTCAAAACCTGGCAGGATCTAATCAATAACATTTTAGATTAAGCTCTTAAAGCACCGAGGAAGGAGAATCTCTTCCTATTTCTTTTTCTTCTCCAATTATCTTTATTAGCTTATTAAACTTATCAATTTACTTATTTTTACTATCTTTAAGTTTTATTCTGTTGGCCATGCTCTCTTTCTCATGGGTGGGGGTTGATTTGTTTTCAATCCTATTTTTTGTAAAAATTGATCTATTTGACAAGTTCACGCATAGGGCCAGAAATAAAGAACATAGAGTAGATGACTAAGTAAAACGTCGTAAAGAATTCAAAAATGTTGGCACGATACACATGCAGAGCAGGTTGGAGATAATGAAAATATGAAAATTCGAAAGTCTCAAAAAAAGTATAGTAAAGATCGCATTTGTGCAAACAAATGGTAATTGTAACTCGGTGAAATAACGGAACATCGAAAAGAGATGGTATACATTGTTCAGATTTAAACTTTAAGTCTGAGACTTGTAGATCGTCTAATTTGTGTTGCCAGCGAGAATTAAAAGATTCCAAAAACGTTCGGCGAAGTATGAAGTCCCATGAGACGGAGACTTTTAACATGAGATTCTTTCAAGTCATACCCTACTTACAACCATTTTCAAACAAGCCCACGGTCATCTAACCTCAGTCGTGTGAATGCTTTTGTCAGACACACTTCCTGCACTCTCAGCTCTTATAAATTTTATCAGGACAATAATATTATACATTCTAGATGACACATCAATGACTAAAAGAAGAAGAAAGCATGGACAAACATTTGTAAACGTTGTTTTATTTATTAGAGAGAAAGAAATGATATTCACTCACAGGCAGTTAGACGTTGCGCTGTCACAATGTAAGTCCAAACACAGAATCAAAATTCAATGCAATCTTGAAGAAAAGTTAATTCCAAATATTGTTTTTACTAGATTTAAAGTAAAAGTGAAAATGATGCATATGTAACAATTCCCATGAAAATAACAAACTCTTAAAATTCTATATCCGGTTAACCAAACCCGAAGGTGGGTGAGCGAAGTGAACAGGGGGCAGAGCCCCCTAGTTTAAGTTATATAAATGTTTGCCTAAATATTAGTGTATAGTCTATGGGAGGTTCCTACAACTCCCATAAGTTGAATTGAATTGGTATATTCTAACTATTTGTAGCCTCTCTGTCTATACATCATACTCAGTTAGTGACCTGCCTTGCCATGTGTAAGGCGTTGAGGGCACACGGTTTTAAACTGTGCCTTACATGCCAAGTAACATGAAAGACAATGTGCTCTATTGAATGTGCAGCGCCATACATTTAAAGCGTACAGAAGAAGAAGTAAAGCATCTTTAAGTATGGAAACAACTGAAGTTTGACAAGAAAAGCTAAGTTTAGAGAAGATATATTTTTTCTAATTTCTTTTGCCTTTTATTCTACGTGTGTAACAACCTTTTTTTTTATTCTTGTGTGGATTATTTGAATTTTCATTAAATATTTTAAAACGAACTTTTGGACTGACAGAGTTCTTTCGGCACACTTTTGTCCGTGCTTGATCCTGCCTTACACACCCGCAGTTACAGAAGTGTTTTAAAAATGTTTCACAGTGTTAGGTTGGTATATCTCTACTGGGAATGTATACTGGATTTTTGGTGCATAACAGAAAAAGGCTGCCTCACTACTTCTTTATAATAAGCAGATCACCATTAGAAGATCTGCGGAATGTAAGGGGATTGGCACTCCCAAATATAGAAGAGAGTAACATTACTTGGAGCTTTATGCATCGTTAATAGTATTTGAAAATCAATTTTAAATGACACGCTAATGCTAAAACTGGTGAGATGTGCTTAGTTTGTTCTTCTTAGGTAGTCCCATTAGGAGTGCATTACAGGAGCCCAGTTGGCTAAAAACAAAAGCATGAATTAATTTCTTGGCATCTTGAACCGTAATAAGAACTTTTCCTTTTGCAATGTTCATTAAATGAAAAAATGCAGTCTTAGTAATCTGATTAATGTACAGTTTCAAGTTTAGCTTCAGAATCCATGATTACATCTAAATTCGTTATTTCTGCCTTGACTTTTAATGCCAGGGAATCAAGTCTATTTCTAAGACTGTTGCTAATTCTAATTTTGCCAACAACTAAGATTTCTGTTTTTCCTTATTAAGCTTGAAGAAATTAGATAGATAGATAGATAGATAGATAGATAGATAGATAGATAGATAGATAGATAGATAGATAGATAGATAGATAGATAGATAGATAGATAGATAGATAGATAGATAGATAGTGTAGCAGATAGCAATGACCCTTGCCCGGCCAGGACGCGCCCACACTGGAAAGAACTGGGGGAGTAACCATGGCCAGAGCGAACATCAGAGCAAGGAGGGTCTCCCTTCATGAATCAAGCTCAAATGTCAGAGTGGGGTGGGTTGAGTGAGATCAGCGGAGTAGTAACCCACCACGACCCAATACACAGCCCACTTCATGAGCCACTACCATTATAAATAAAAGGCCACTCGTGACCCGATGATAAAAGCTGTGCTAAATGCAGGCCACAGGTAGTGAGAAGTGAAATCAGTTGCTGGGTTACCTTTGAGAGTGTAGCAGATTTTATTAAAAGATGGAATCTTTTACAACTTTAATTACAATTCAGGTTCAATCACCACTCACTTCTCCACCTTAATCAGGCCAGCCTCCATTGTCACTGTAGCTATTTAGTCAAAGCTGGGTCACCAAAGCAGGTTGTATGATGTCGCTTGCTGGTTTGTCAGTTTCCACCTGATATTCAGGATTTCGTAAAGTATTAATTCAGTTCATTCTTTAAGCTACTTGCACTTATTTTCCCCGTTGAAATAAATAGTATGCTTAGGCAAGCTTTTTATTGACATTGCTGCCCTCTGGTGACTGTGACCTGAATATACACTTTTAACTGAACATCACACTACACTTTATTAGGAAAAGTAAATACAGAGGTAAAGGTGCTCTTTGCTGAAACAGTGCAGCTCTTTGTGATCTGCTTCTGAAAGCAAGTTTACACCTGGCCAAAGCCTTTTGTTTAACAAAACAAAACAGAAATATCTTTGAAATTGTAATGAACAGGAGTGGGCCATCAATGGTATTTAAGTTCCAATGGAAGAAACAAAGAAACGTGGCTTGACAAGCTGCTCAAATCAATTCTGATCAAATAAAAAATGACAAATTACAGAGCTGTGTTTTCATAGTAAGTGATAATTAGGAAAAAAAAAACACTTTATACAAAAAACCAACATCAAGCACGTAAGGGGATTCTGTTGAAAGTAATTCTGGAAGCAGATATCAGGAGAGAAAATTGTTGATGAAGGTAATTTAAGGGCTTATTTGAGTCATGGACTCAGACATGCTGAAAAATTATATGGGAAAGATCTGAAGAGACATTGCAGAGAAGAAGAAGAATGTTACATGCGTAGAATTGTGAACTTCCCCTTGGGATTAATAAAGTATCTATCTATCTATCTATCTATCTATCTATCTATCTATCTATCTATCTATCTATCTATCTATCTATCTATCTATCTATCTATCTATCTATCTATCTATCTATCTATCTATCTATCTAGAAACATATATATAGTAATGGGGTGATGAGGTTCAATTTGTGGAGAGCAATGAGCAGTGCTTCAAGCATAAATTAAAAATAGATATAAAATGTTGAAATTAGCAATTAAGTCTGGATAGCTAGTGTATAG
This sequence comes from Erpetoichthys calabaricus, assembly GCF_900747795.2. Lineage (NCBI taxonomy): Eukaryota > Metazoa > Chordata > Cladistia > Polypteriformes > Polypteridae > Erpetoichthys > Erpetoichthys calabaricus. Next base: position 148,318,017 of record NC_041403.2, read on the forward strand.
ACTGTATAGATGATACTGTACACTGTATACATATATGTTGTTCTACAGAAAATGATTTAAGATAAAACATGAACCAGAAAATTGGCAAATATTCCTAAGCAGAATGTCACCCACAGTTTCATCAAGTGAAAAATCAGAACCTTAAAATGTCCTAATTTATTTGTACAAGATTTGTTTGCCAAGAACACTATCTAAAGACTAACTCCTTAAACTCTTCCTTTTCACTCCGTAAACTTGGATGAAGATGATGTGCTCAATGTGACCTTAATACTATCTTTCTGATGAAGTCACTTTCAGGTCATTTACTTAGTAGCTGCTCACAAAATGGCAGCCCCCCCTGCTTTGGACACAAGACACTCAGATTCATGCTGTACTGGACCAGGAATTTGTTTTATTTAATTGACCTGATGAGTCCACCCAGCCTTAACCCGGCTTCCACAATCACATACAGAGACACGTAAAAATGAATTGAAAAATTATTAAGCAAACAACACACATGCAAAAGCCCACCCAAATTCCCCCAGCAGTGATAACTGCTTAACTAACACAGAACAAAACATTAAGCACAAAATGGTAAACGGTGAACACTCACGATAACAGCCCAAACACAGTCCTGCATAATAGATGCAGATGATGATGGGGAATGAAATCCCAAAGTCCCCCTTTTTTTGGGACTTACAGTCTTATAGGGTCCTCATTGGAAGAGAAGGGACTTCTTGGATGATGTGGGAGAAGCTCAGCTTCCCTCGTTGAGAATGTTCTCAGTACTGCAGAGGGAAAAAGACACAATGTATGACACTCATGGGAAAAAGACACTCATGTATGGCCTAGGGGCACTGCCGGACTGGGACACCAGCAAGATGGAAGGACCAGGGAGGAGAGTGGGCTCAGGGCATTATTTCCCCTGCTAAAAGGCAAGCCCCCTGGGATGCTGTGGCAGCATGGATTCCTGCAGAGCATGCTGGTAGTTACAGTTCACTGCAGCCCTGTTGGGTTCCATGGCAGCCGCCAGGAGGAGCTGTAGAGCCCTACTTTGGGCTTTCGCCACACCTGAGAGTGATCGCAGATCTGCTTAACGAGCCACCTGGAGCACTCTGGGTGTGGCTTAAAAGGAGCCAGCAGCCACTACTCCGGGAGCCAGAGTCAGGAGGGAGTGAGACGAAGATAGCCAGAGGAGGAGTGGAGGCAAAGGAGAAAAAAGAGAGTGAGAGAGAGAAAGAAGGAAAAGACAGTGTGCTGTATTTGTTGTACTGTTCTGCTGCGAGGAGTGAAGGAGAGGCACTTCCCCACTTGATAAACGAGTGTTATGTGCTGAACTTGTGCCTGGTGTCTGTCTGTGTCAGATGTGGGCAGCTGGTGCATCCTCTGCAGGCCAATATATATATATATATATTATATATATATATATATATATATATATATATATATATATATATATATAGTGATGGAAATAACAGACTGGAAGTCTCAAAAACATTTGGGGAATTACACCGTATATTGTCCTTCCAACAAAGATAAAAAAAACAGTCAAAATTGATCATACAAGACAAAGTATGCTTGTTTCAATGCGTTTATATAGAAAATGGCCGTCGCAAATGACAAAAATGAGGAAATTATGTCATCTGTAGTGGCCAGAAGTGATGTCATAGGGAAGCACCGGAAGTGATGACATCAGGGATGGCTGGACCGTGCAGGGACCGGAAGTGACGTCACAGATGTTGCATGTGTTGTTGTTGAAGCCATTTTGTGAAACCGGAAGTAAGGTAAGAATGCTCTTATTTTTCTTCTTTATTTCTGTCAGCAAAGAGAAAGAGATATCAGTGCACATAACCAACTCTCCACCACATGAAGTAACAATCACCTTTGGACTTGATGGCTGCTTCCTAATCGTTCGTGTGTGACAATATATATACAAGCTGTATAAGCCTGTGCTGTAAAAAGCCTGGGGTCCTAGAAGCTATTGAAATCGTAAGAAAAAAAATTTAAATGTACAGATGTCAGGTAATTGAAAGGAACTACTCTGGGCATCTCTCTCCTAGGAGGTTTCGTTTTGCCAACATGCTCACATCACTTGTGTATTAGCGGCTAAGCGAGTTTTCTGTTTCCTCGGAGGCGGAGCCCTTACCCAGACTCCACCTCTCACTTCCAGGCCGGACAGACACACGCAACATTTCCATGCGTAAACGTTTATATATAAGATATACTGTATATATTGTAATAAAATCAAAAGAGTCATTGAGAGTGTTGGGGCAACCATGAGCAAAGGCTAGATAATTGACATAAGGTTTGATCAAAATAAAGTGCATGAAAACATGAAATCAAGTCTTCTCAGACCAGAGTCCTATTCAGTCCTATGTAAGATGGTGGTTCTTCTGGTCATATGGCTGCAGGGCAGGAAGAGGCAGGTCCAGGTGGGTGGACACCTGAAGTGACATCGTTGGAAGAGAGCTGTCTGCCTTCAGAGGAAGGAAAAGGGAGAACAGTATCACACAGTGCCACCCCGTGGATTGGTGTAAAATTACCATCACCTGAGCCCTTAAGCTGTCCCTCATTCACACATGCTCTATTCTTGCATTTTGCTCTGCTACCATTATACTATTGCATTGTATTCCTGAGGTGCCAATGACAGATTGGACATCTAGCTCTGTGAAGAGGATTACTTGTCTTCTGTTTTATGTATTGTATTTACCCCATTTGTTGACATCTATTGCACGCCCCTACCTGGAAAAGGGTCTCTCTTTGATTTTCCTTTCCAGAGATTTCTTCCATTGTTTTTTCCCTTCAAGTGTATTCTGTCTTCTTAGGCAGTCAAGGCTTAGTGGTTTTTAAAAAACAGGGCATGTTTAAGCCCATTGTGGCAATCCTTGTGTGATTTTGGGCTATACTAGAAATAAATTGTTGTTGTTGTTGTTGTGTGTGACACTATGTATTTATACACATAGTATATATGAACATTCATTTAAACCAAACCGATCTGAAGTCAGCAATTTAATCTAACGTGCATATCATTTGGTTGTTAAAGGAAGTCAACTCACAGGCTTCTTCTGATCTCGGGCCCAGACAGCAGTGCCAAGCATTATGCCACATGCTACTCACATAAAGAGTTCATTTTTGAAAGCTGATGTTGATCCTGTACACCAGAATCTGATACCTTGTTTCCAACCACTTGCACTGCTCTTCTCCGTTTGAATTTTGCTTCTATCTTTGCTAATAGGAGAACGTTGGGAGCTTGCACTGATTACTGAGCGTTGCCGCACCCACCACATGGTACACCATCCAGACTGAGATCTGGAACGGGTACCACACTGAACAGTGGGAGGTTTCTTACAATGGCTGGAGTGCCAGTCCTGCCACCAACTCCAGAGTTTCCCTGTAAGTTGGAGGACCTGCTTGCAGATTAACGTCATACCCAGGAGAGAGCAATTGCAGGTTAAGGGCTTTGCTCAGGGACCCAATGGAGTACAGACATTTCTGGCGTTTATTGGATTCAAACCGGCAACCTGATCCCAACTAGCCTCAGAGCTACCACTCCACCTCCATGCTAATAAGCTGCATAAAAATACAAAACGTGACTAAGCAGTACCAAAGCGAGTACACTACATAATCGTTGCATCAGAATATCACGAGTACCACTGAGCCTCCAAACATACAGAATACAGTAGGCATTCAGAACGTCAATAACTCACCTCACAAATTCATTACCTTTTTATCTTTGAAATCCAGTCTTGAAAATTTATCTTATAATGTAATTTATGACACTAACTTGTTTGCCATTCCATGGCACTTAAATTTAGCAGTGTAGTTTCTTTCACCGAGTGAAATGTGATAGCGATGGGCCTTTTTTAGTCCCATTCAGCATTTTTCTTTGGATTCATATCCATAAATCTCACTGACTGTCTGTGATCATATTTTGACAGGACATAATTTTCCTCCTACATTTGACTGATAGCATCTTTTTCATCCATAATTTTATAGCAGAGAAGCAAGTGCAGATTTACACTAGTTATCAACAAGTCACGCTCATCTTTTCTTTTTAAATACCTAATTGGAATACTGGTACTCTTGAAGGGTTGGCAGAGGCAGAAATCTAAAAGAACAGTTTTCAACATATGGAGGTTTTATGATTAAACACCTAGGATAGGATTTACACCGGCGTCTATGGAAGAAATCTTTTCTTTTTTCCGAGAAATGATAGAGGGAGGAAAACACTGAACCTCTGCTTCTGCTAGCATTGACAAAAAAAATGAATTCCATTACATCTTCTGTCACAAATAATTTTAGCAAGTTATATTACAGATACTCTGTTTTTGCCAGTCCTCACCTTTTTCTTTTTTAAATTGCCAAGTCCGGTTTTAAATTACAATGTTTTTCCAGAGAACACTTTGGAGGTGTTTCATTAGAACATTTCTGCATCTATTCTCACAGCATGCCAGGTCAGCAATGTCTCCTAATTTGTTTTTTTTTTTTTAAGCTGAGTCTGAACTAGGAGGGTTTAATCAAATGTTGTCAACCTAGTGGTCAAGATAAACAACCTTTGTCTGTCTTCTTACTTCTACGTCTATTCATTTTTAAGCCTTTTTGGACTTTTTATTATCGGAGAAGATGGATGTTATTCAGAATTATACTGTAGATGTACTCTATACCTTATTATACTGTATATTACATAAGGCGGGATAGAGAATTGAGCTTTCTTTCCATGCAGCACACTCAATAGGAATTTGTTTTACAGCCAGCAAAACACAAACAACAGTGCAATATCTAAACAAAGTAGGACTTTATGACTGTGGAGAGTCAAAGGCCAGTTATAGTTCATATTTCTTAAATATAAAATTTTTGCAAAAAACTTCTAATGGGAAGTTAAAATCTGTGTTGAAGTCTGCCAGCACTCACTCAAGCAACTGAGGTGACGACTCCACTGGTGTTACCTTGTATTGTGATCTGTTACTCCATCAGGAGTGGCTATCAGATGAGCAAAAGAAGAGAATGTGCAATGTAAAAAAGGCAAAAGAGCTGTGAGAAGAGATTGGGACACCACAGGGCATACCCTGTTTAATGACAGACGTTTCGCCAAAAAAATAAAGAAAAAACAAAGAAAATAGCAGCAGCGCACTGCCAGGAGGAAACGTCTTGTGCAGACACGTGTCTGTGGGTCGGGTTTAAGTGGGTCCTGACTGGAAGAGGCGGGATTTCTAGTGGAAGAGGCGGGATTTCTAGTGGAAGAGGCGGGATTTCTAGTGGAAGAGGTGGGATTTCTTGCCTGAGGAAGGGGCCTGAGTTGCCGCGAAAGCTTGCATATTGTAATCTTTTTAGTTAGCCAATAAAAGATGTCATTTTTCTTGGCTTTTCTCTACATTCATAATGGCTACTAGTACTAGAGGAAGAGTGGAATTGAAGATTAGCAATTAAGAGGATGGATGGATGGATGGACAGACGGATGGGTGGAATTGATGTCAGCAGTCCTCCAGGGTGCGACCTTCGTATCTGAGATCACAAGAGGGAAAGATGTGAGTGACAGCACCAACCCGTATTCCAGAGTGGAATTATAGCTAACACAGAAGCCTTAATGATGCCCACCTTTGCATGTGTGTGTGTGGCAACAGCTAGAAACAACCTCTCATAAGGTAAAATTGAACGAGTAAATTAATCAGTGATTTGGGTGACTAGAGAATGTTTAGGAGTGATGATTTTGAAAAACCTCCAATGCTTTTTAAATGAGAATATTTGAAATTTCAAAAATGTGTACAACGTACTATATTCAAGATATGGCAACGAAAAATGAAATGTGCCAAAAATATCCTTGAAGAATAAGTACATAAAATTTCAACACAGTCTTTCAACAGGGAGACTAGTTGTTTCACGAGTATAGACAGCAACAAGAGGTGCTTTCATAGATTAAGCAAACGCGCCTAAAAATACACCTCACATTTTGCCATACTTGCCTCTCCAGTTGTACGTCTTCTGCGTCATCTTGCTGTCATTCCAGTGCACTTGAAGCATTTGTGCTCTCATCATTTTATTGACAAGAGTCCATCTGCTCCTACCTCCTTTAGAAGACATTTGGAGAGTAGCAAAGATTTAGTTCACTGTTCCCTCATTAGCCCACATCCCATCATTCATCTTAAAACCGCCTTCAAAACTGGTCCTGGTTTTAACGTCAAAACTCACTGTGTAGACTGTGGACTGCTTGTTTTCATTTAGTTAAGAGAATGCTTTTGCAGATTTAATGTTTCAGATTAGCGCCATATTTTATCTCTTCACTAGAGGTGACCAGGCCTTAGGATAAAGAATTAAAGACATTATAACATGGCAAAAAATGTAATGGAAAACAGTATCTTGTATACAATTGATTTTAGACAATAATATGTCTGTAACTGCAAATTGCCTCACATGATGAAGGTCTGAAATACAGCAGAATAAAATAAAGCCATAAATATAAATGGCACTGTGTTCAATGATTTCAGGGTAAAGAATTGTCTTCCCAAGCTTCATGGTTACATTTAGGCTGTAGAAGATCGATAAATGGGATTGTAACAAGAGTTCATTTCATATACTTTCAACGAGACTATAAATTTGTTTAGTGGCTAGGGGTCATTTAATTTTAATTGAAAATCCTTAATGCTTCTTCACAATTTTATTAAAACTAAATAAGGAATTGCAAATGACAGAGTTTGGACAGACTGATCAACAGAGAGTGAGGACATTTTGCTTTTCAATTAACACGTGCAAGTAAGAGATTCACTGTATTAGCAATAGTAGTGACCCTATAAATCTACAAACCTACAGAACAACAGACACACAAATACATAGATGTCACTTCTGAAGGGTCTGGGATTTATGAATTGATGGTTCTTGGGAAAACATATAAACATAAAATATTCTTGAATGAAAATATTTGTTAGTTCTCATGCTGAAGGAAACTTCTTTAAGGGGATAAAATTTGCTCCCTTAGAATATTGATCATCAATTACAAGCATAATTGTGTGACCATAGAGTCAGAGCGGTAGATCGCTAATTACACCCATGGATATCTCCTCCTATGACTAATTGGGTAAAGGATTGGGTTGTAATTGTCCAATAGAACCACTTGTGTTGGTCACAGCTCTATTACACATTTCCCTTGTTCTTATATACTTTTTAATTTTGTGATTCATTCTTGACCAACAAAATTATATATTAATTCATTCAGTAGTTCTGCTAATTCCACGATAGCGCACAACAATTGCAACAGGCCCAAGATGGCAATAGGACTTGTATTTTTGGCTGCATTCTTGTTGTTTTGTTCTTTGGTTCTGGTGTATTAATTTATGATTTTCTCTTATGGTTTTGAACGTCCACATCTGGCCCTTGAATATCATTTTGCCCGTTCCTTAGGGGTGCTTCCCATCTCCTTTTCTATTTTTTTCTATTTTTCTAAGCTTCTTTTTCTATTTCAAAACATTCCAACATTTACAGTATTTGGAATTCAAAACATCCACGTATCCAAAGGGTGACCCTACAAAGACCTAAGGCGGAAGGTGGCATGGCTCTACCTAACAATAAATTTTATTACTGGGCAGCAAATATACAAGCTATAAAAACCTGGACATGGACACAAATAGATGAACATACACAGGCTTGGTCCACAATAGAAATAAAATCCTGCAGTACTTCTTTATATTCCTTGCTTTGTACCCTAATAAATACAAGTTATCGCCAATATACTAATAACCCAATTGTGCTTCACTCACTCAGAATATGGCACCAATGTAGGAAAAAGTTCAAGATAGAGAATCTTTTATCTGTGACACTTCTGCACAAGAACCACCTTTTGGGATTAAATCACTTAGAGATCTGTACGTAGACGATGTCTTTGCATCCTACGAGCTGTTATACTCCAAATTTAACTTTCCAGCAACACATTTCTTTCACTACCTTCAAATCAGAAACTTTGTTAAACAGAACCTATTAGGTTTTCCTCACCTTCCACCTACCTCTATGCTGGAAAAAATATTTCTCAGTCTTGAGGACTCAGACAGTATTTCTGTAATATATAAAATCATTTTACAGTCCCTTCCTTTCAAAGATCCAAGAGTACAATGGGAAAAGGATTTCCGACTCAACATCTCAGAAAAGGAGTGGAAAGTAGCAATGCACAGAATTCACTCGAGCTCCATATGCGCAAAGCATACAATTATTCAACTTAAAATTATATATCGAGCACATCTGTCTCATTTAAAATTATCCAAAATGTTTCCAGGGTAAGATCCAACCTGTAAATGTTGCAATCGAGCTCCAGCCTCACTGGGCCACATGTTTTGGGCCTGCACCAAATTAACATCATTCTGGACTAAAATCTTTAAATTCCTTTCAGACAGCTTTGGTGTCACAATCCCTCCTAATCCACTAACAGCTGTGTTCGGTGGGCTCACAGAGGGGCTTAAAGTGGAGAAGGACAAACAAACTATAATTGCCTTTACTACACTATTAGCCTGTAGACTTGTCTTGCTCAACTGGAAGAATCCTAACCCACCTATTTTAAGTCAGTGGGTAACTGATGTTATATACTATCTAAAATGGGAAAAAATCTAATTCTCACTAAAAGGATCTGTACAAAACTTTTCAAAACCTGGCAGGATCTAATCAATAACATTTTAGAATAAGCATTTATATTGAGGAAGCAGATTCTCTCCTCTCTTTTTTATTCTATTTATTTTTATTAATTTATTAATTTATCTATTTACTTTGTTTTTAATAGTTTAAAGCTTTACTCTGCTGTCCTAGCTCTGTTTCTCTTGTGTGGGGGTTGATTTATTTTGAATCTAGTTTTGTTAAACTTGACTTGCTTGTTTGGAATGTTATTTGATTTTAATGAAACCAATAAAATGCTTAAAATAAGTGTAGAACCAAAATTTAAAATTATGACCCTATGAAGACCCCTTCTGTATATAATGTGTCTATGGTATATGCAGGGAAAGTAATATATTAGTGCCACTCACATTTCCCTTCACACCATTCTAAATGCTCTAGTTTAAGTGCCTCACTGTAGAGTTTTTTTACTACTTCTTTTACTTGTACCTGTCACGGTGGCACCATTCAAGAAATGCACATGTCATGCTTGTAGGCATAGAAAAAGAAAAAATTGGTGATTTTAATTCTCTTCTTACACTATTGATAGTTTTTGCTTCTAATTATTATAACAAGATGGTGTACGGTAGCAGAAAATGTGAGGACAGCCTGGTATGTGCTGTAAACCGCTCTGTGACCTCATTGGACTGATGTAATGCCAGATTATCCCACGCCACCACAAATGTTGGACCTCACTGCATGTATCCCATATAGTTCATCAAGGAATGAGTTGAGACACTCGGTGTTGTACCGACCAATGACTGGTTTATACAACAACATATCATCATTCAGCATTGTTGCACATAGTGTGATGTTTGCCCCTCTCCGGCCAGCTAGCATCATTGCTCTTTCACCAGTTATATTTCTTCCTCGCTTTCTTCATTTTGCTTGGTCAAGCCCAGCTTCTTCAACAAGGATGGATAAATGGGCTGTAAATGTGGCTTCCAACTCCATAGACATCTAAAATACAGGAAAGAAACAAGGTATCGTAGATCAAGAATTATAGTATTATAGTAGCACAATACACATAGTGCTGTATCTATGCAGTGTCCTGTTGGGCTAACTCTAATTCAGAACATTTACATGGGTGGGCTGACTCTCTCATTCAAACCAAATTACAATAATAAGCACAATCCTCCTGGAGCATCTAGTTCAGTGGTACAGTGGAGGAAGCTGAGCTTGAGGTGAGTTTGAACCCATTATCTGTAACTGTAGTTCATTGATGAGAGTACCAAAACCAGTGCTGTATTAAACAGACCTCTTACCCGGACATAGTAAGGTCTGAGTTCCTTCACACGTTCACTGCTCCTTTCAGTCGGGACAGTTTATAAATACTCATTTTATATTTATATGTTTTTCTTTACAAATACTTTACACATTTCTAAACATTATATTGTCTGACATTATTCTGTCCCATGTTTTTTGGAGTGTTATGGCATTGTTAGCAATGGCAGTTTCCTGCTAATCATTGAAAATTCTGTGTTGGTAATATTTAGGTCCTAAAAAATAAAAATAAAACTTGATGTACTGTATGTCTCTATGGTTTGATCACAGTCATTCACGTATAGTTCTTCCACAATATATTCCAATATCTGGAATAAATAGGAAGTAGGAAATAAAGGAAAACTCCTCAGTGTGTTAAAAAGGAGTTGAAAAAAAAAACAAACGTAAAAAACAACTATTTGTGAAATGCAGGGTATATGAGAACATGAAGGCAACCATTAGGAATGATATCAGGGAATCTAAAAGGCGGTTAGAAAGAAATATTGCAGATAAAGCAAAATATGACAAAAAGAAGTACTTTCAGTATTGTACTGGTAAAAGAACAGTTATGGAGGAGGTGAAGTGTATCAGGAATAATAAAAGACAATTAAAATATATAGACAGTGAAATAATGAACAGCGTAAACTTGCATTTTTTTGAGGTCTTGACATTTGAAGAAGTAGATAACCCTCCTAGCAGTTAAAGAGATTACTAATGAGGTACTGCGGCTTAGATTAAATAGGATGAAATCAAACAAATAATCAGAACCAGATAATATTTATCCTCAAGTTCTTACGCAGGTTAGCCAGTTGTGATGAACGCAATGGGATGATTGAAATCCTGGCTGGAGTTGTACTAAGAACTTTACCCATCTGGGATGCCCATGGTATGGATGGATAGGGGTAGACAGTTTGCGAAGGACATTGTCTCCCCCAAACCGCTAGGTGACAGACCTCCAGGGTTACTGTGCCTTCACAGATTACCACAAGGCCTACAGGGAATTGTAGTTCACTGCCTCAGCCCTGTTGGGTTCCATGGGTGCCAAAATGCGCAAAAATGACTAGGGAGCCCTACCTTGTCAGGCTTCAGCCCTACCTGAAAGTGCTTCCAGGCCAGACCTTTGGGACACCAGAAGTACTCCTGGGTTTAATACAAAGGGGCTGCCTTCCTCAACTCTGAGACCCAGATTTGGGATGAAAGAGGAGGCTTGCATAAGGAGTTGAAGAGAGGGTGAAAAAGATAAGACAAAGTGTTTTCTTATGAATTAGTGCGCTTGCAAATAATAATTGTGGTTGTTGTGTGGAAAACACTTCCCTCTGAACAGTTTTCCACAAATAGAAAACACATCATTATTGTCGAACTTGTGTCAAAACCTTTGTGTCAGGTGTGTGGGGAGCTGCACTGTGCCCTGGTGACCACAGAGTCCATATTTAAACCCTTGATGCATATTTTTAGGAAGTCACAGCACCCTGGGTAAATTCCAAAGGACTAGAGAATGGCAAATATTATCCCATTATATAAAAGGAGATCCAAGCAACTATAGACCAGTAAGCATAACATGCATCACAGGTAAATTAATGAAAGGAGTTATTAAGGGAAAGACTGAACAACACATGGCAAGGACAGGAGTTTTAGTGAACAGTCAGCATAGGTTCAGAAGAGGGAGGCCATGTTTTACCTGCGGGAATTCTACAAGGAAGCAACAAAAGCATGCAATCAAAGTGGAGCATTTGATAATAGTATTTGATAAAGTCCCACTTGAGAGGATGGGCATCAAACTAAAACAAGTAGGAGTTCAGGGTGATGTTTGTACATGGGTGCAGTTTTGGCTCAGACACAGAAAACACAGGGTGAAGGTGTGAGGAACCTCATCAGAATTAGCTGATATTAAGAGTGGTGTTCCACAGGGGTCAGTGCTGGGGCCACTGCTGTTTTTACTATAAATTGTTGATTCAGATAGGAATATAAGTAACAAGCTAAGTTTGCAGATGATACCAAGCTAGGTGGATTGGCAGATAATCTAGAATCTGCTGAATCATCACAAGAGGGACTCGGACAGCATTCAGGTTTGGGTATTTTTTGTGGCAGATGAAATTTAATGTAAGTAAATGTAAATGTAAAGTATTACACCTTTACATGGTGTGAGGTAATATGCACATTTATATATTTCACCACCACTCCTGCAGCATTTATGCAAACTCCTGGAGATGTTGGTGTGACTGATGGCACACAGAGCAAGATCAATGCCCCAAGTGTGGATGACAAGTGATATCACATGGCATGACACCAGAAGGTTATCAGAAACACTAGAAAAGTGAACTTGACTTCAGAAACAGTGTTGGATTAGCTGAGTGGGGAGGTGATTCTCCCAAAGTACAGCTGTGGATCATTCATTGTTAAATGAACATATTCGTTATCGGGCTTTACTTTCATTCAGTGTGCGTCTTGGGCTTTTCCATCTTGGTGCGCATTACAGTATTATTCTTCATGTTGTTGCAAAGTGCTCTGGTTTATGCTTGAGAGTGGCATAAACATTTTTTTAATGTGACCATGTTAGATTGAATGTTGTTATTATTATTATTATTATCCTTGTGGTAAATCCTTACAATTACATTTAGAAAACTGCAATGATTTCCAAGGAAACTATAAAATGCCTTCATGAGTGCCATTGTGCATGCCGTCAACATTGTGATGTCATTCATTCTCAAAGATGAACTCCTATTTCCCACTGGCAGTGGATGTAGGACGCTTAATGACTTCTTATGTCCTACTCTGAGGTAGAACAAATTCTCATCCTCATCAGACTTTTAGTGCAATTCCTAGGCATTCTGAGACGCCTGATAAACATGGGTGCTGTTTTCACTTTGACATTGAAGAGTCTTTTTCTTGCTAATCAGTGTCAAAAACAAAAAATAAAATCCACCGTAATTCAACATTTTATAACAGTAAAATGTGAAAACGTCCAAGGGGTGAAAACATTTTCTAGGCGCTGTATATGTGTATGTTAATGCATGTAGATGTGAACAGTGAGTTGTCTGTTTTTACTTTCTCGTTTACAAAGTATAGGAAAAGTATTGTAATCGTCCAAATATTTGATGTCGAGATTTGTTTTAGACCTCCCTTTCTCGTATAGGAAGTATAGGGAAAGTATTGGAATCCTCCAAAAATTCCATTTCGAGATTTAGAAGTTTTAGACCTCCCTGAGTCTGAAAATACTATTGTTGGAATTTTGTCTATGTGTCTGTCTGTGTGTGTGTGTGTGTGTGTGTGTGTGTGTAAACACGATAACATGAATACGCTTTCACTTAGGTCAACCAAATTTTGCATACAAGTATTAGGTACAAAAACGTAGATTTCTTTCAACTTTTGAGCATCTTCTGCTAAACTGAAGTGGTACTTTTTTATTCCTGCAGCTGCAGAGTCCGATTTATTCAACTTTACTTTTGTAATAACCGTTCAAAATATTATTAATGTCTGTGGTGGGCTGGCGCCCTGCCCAGGGTTTGTTTCCTGCCTTGCACCCTGTGTTGGCTGGGATTGGCTCCAGCAGACCCCCGTGACCCTGTAGTTATGATATAGCGGGTTGGATAATGGATGGATATATTATTAATGTGATTTGATTTGTTGTTGATAATTCTTTAATGTACATAATATAAAAATATAATCATTGTCTTGTGGTTTGCTCCTTAAATATCCATTCCCAAATCTGAGTATACGAGAAAGTTTAGGGGAGACCACTACCTATTTTTTTTGTATGTTTCCTGGTCTATGCAATGCTCAGAACTATAGTACAGACATTAACTATATCCTTCATATTTGGCAGAATCAGAGCTTTGAGCACCTTTAAATATATAATTCGTTTGCAGTTAAACTGAAAATGCCTTGCAATATCTGCAATAAAATCCATATACATACAGTGTGCGGCCACTTTGTTATCTCCGCCTGCCTTTACTAAGCCAGAGAGCGCCTTATGTGCAGTACAGATATTGCTGTTAAAGCAAAAAGGAAGAGATCAATGCACATATGTGTCTGAAATTCTGAGCTTAAATGGGTAAGACAAAGGATTTAAACTGTTTTTATTGGGGGCACCCAGTATGGGTCTATAAGGAAGAGCAATTCTGATGCAGCTTTATGCACTGCAGTCTGACTAATATACCAGCAATGGGAAATCATGCAGAAGAAAACATTCAGGCCACTTGGAAACAGATGACTGGCACAGACCAAAAGCATCTAATACATCCTGACAGAGTAACAGACGAGCTCCATTTACACGTCTAACAGAAGAAAGGCTCAGTGATCCTGAAAAAGACTTGTCTGATTACAAAATGTATAGATATTGTTAAAAATGGGATGTGACAGAATTGGAGGCTTAGTCTTTCCCACTTGTTACCCCTGAAGTGCCATTGTTACCTTTGCCAGTCTGACCACTGCCTGCCCCCTTACAATATATAAATGTATTGGCACAAACTTACATTAATTTTTAAAGTTCTTGTAGGTCTTACATTATAAGTCATGATAATGTAAAGTCTGTTGGGAACAATTGCCCACTTTGCATGATTTCACGAGGTTTGAAGTTCTTCAGTTTAAACGGTAACCATACTTGATTAGACGTTTACTGCATTATGGGCTCCTTTGTGTTTCCATCACCTTAAACATCAATGAATTAACACATCCAATGTGAGGCAGGACTTGTGCTGCAGTGTCTCAGCCCTCTGGGCCTTGAACTGGACTTAGTGAGTCCAAAAATAAATCCAAAAAGAAATGCACTGAAGCGATGCTACTTTTGCAAATTTTTCAGTTAAAAGCTGAATTGAAATTTGTTAGATTTGTGTTAACACACATCGGACTTCATTTGTCTGACTGGTTGTTAATCTTCAACACATAATGTTTCACTCTGCATAAAATGAAATCTAAGCAAGTGAAAACTATTTATGTTGTGATTGAAACCAGGGCGTCATGGCCCAAAGCCCCAACATGAACACACAAAGAATCCCGGGTATACATAAAGGATAGTTTATTTAACTGTATTCCTTCCACAGTACCACAAGTAGCACAAAAGCACAGGTTTCTCCAATACACTAAGTTCTCTCTCCTTCCAATTCTTACCACCACACTGCCCTCCTCCACTTGGGTGTTGCCTTTTTTCCCCACAGCTCCAACTCACCTGGGTAAGGGAGTGCAGTCTCTTTTATTAAGGACCCGGGAGTACCGTATATAGTCCCGGATAAGTTCTCCCGCGGATAAGTTGATTTTACAGTATAATTTTAAAGTCGAATGCAGAAAACTCATGCCATTGGCACAAAGGATTATGATATGCTAACGCCCACCTGAGATAGTAACCACGGAGCACACTGCCTTTTTTTTCTATGTGGCTGCGGCAGTGCGCTGTATCAGTGTCCTAACCTCTCTATCTGTCTCTCTCTATTCTGCCTACGTGACCACACGGTAATACCCGAACTATTTCGAAGCAACGTTTGCACTGATTCGTGTTTTTTGTATCTCATACCCTCATACACCTTTATCGTAAGAGCATCTCTTATCTACGATGGATCGTTCGATCAGAAGAAAATATGAAGCTGGTTTTAAATTAAAAGTCATTGAAGTAGCAAAAGAAATTGGTAACTGTGCTGCTGAAACAAAATTTGATGTGTCTGAGAAACTGATGCAAGATTGGACGAAGCAAGAAGATGCAAAAAAAAGACAAATTAAATGTCGTATTTTTGAACAGGCGTATAAGTATGGGTCTGATTTTATGATCGATTTTTTGGGTTTCAAGTCCCAACTTATACATAAGCATATACGTTACTTCTGGTGCAAGGGCCACTGCCCGATGGAAGCACTTCCGAGTCATATGATAGTCCATTACAGCAGGGATCTTGTCTCTCTTCTGCACCCTCTTGCAGTACCCAGTGACCCCAGCAGGGCTGCTCTACTGGACTACATTTCCCAGCATGCCCTACTGGCTTCCCACTGGGCACCGATATCCAGGACCGCTGCCATCTAGCATGCTGGGGGAATAAAAAACCACCAGCGACATCTTCTCTTTCCAGTGGGCTGTCCATCCATCCTTTCTGGTTCTCTCTTCCGGGTCTGATCCTCTTCCGACCAAGATGCCTGTCTGCTTGCTAGGAGCCCCCTGTCTGGGTAACGAACCATCCCCTCTTCTGGTTGGGATGCCCATCCAGCATGTGTGGCATTTACAATATCATGACATGAAATCCTGTTTTCCTTATTGTAAGAATTATTGACTCATCAAAACATTTGTATTTACGCTTTTTTAGCTTACTTTAAGAAATCTTGTCAAGTAAATTTTGTTTACACCATTGGCGGATATTTTTGCTAAATAAAAGCAAAACAACTCCCATTTAAAATGTTATTGTTTATTTTTTTGTATATCAATTTTTGCAGTGCAGTTCTTTGCTGGCTTTACTCTTTTTGTACTGAATTTGTTTTGTGATGTGACAGAGGGAGGCTACTTCAAAAACAGCTAGAAAGGTAGATGGCACATTCACTTCTAGGGTCCCGTTACTTTAAAGAGATGTTAAAGGGGTCCAACAGAGATGTACAGCATGCACAGTGGAATCGGAAATTATTCAGACTTCGTCATTTTCTGCACACTTTATTGTGTTGTAGATTTATTTTAATTTGATAAATACGCCATTTTCTGCCCATCAGTCTACACTCAATAACCCATAATGGTGAAGTGAAGACATGTATTCAGAAATGCTAGCAGATGTATTACAACTTAAAAGCTGAAACCTCTCATTCATGTAAATACTCTGAACCTTTGCTGTGACACTCCAATATGTGGACTGGTGTACCCTGTTTGCTTAACACAGTGGTTCTCAGGCCCTGTCTATGCAAGGCCCACATTAACAATTCAAACATTTTTGCAGCCCACATGTTAGCCTTTGCTGGCATATAATATATTGCTCATGCGTTTAGTAATTGGGGGTAAATATTACTAATATACAGTATTATGTAATTTTTTCTTTACATGTTTAGTTGCTCATTGCTTGCTACACAAATACAATAATAAATAGAGAGACAACGATGATCATTATCTGGTTTATTTTATTTTCATTTACGTTAGTAAAGTTGTCAAAGATTATGCTGTTTGGGCTTACATAGCCTGTCAATTCTGGCTGAAATTTTTGATAAACACACTCGAAGATCACCCTCCATGTTCATTCTTGACCAATATTTTGTTTTCATGGCAGTAAATGCAGAAAATGAAACCTCGCACAAATACGTTTTTGAAAAAGGTATAAGAACTTTCATCGATAGTGCTGACAACAACAGATATTCAAGCGAAACTATGCACCAAAAGGAAGAGACATCCGTAGCAGGATCGTCAAATTTGGTTTGTAATGTACGATCGCTAGACAGCTCCACTAATTCATCTTGTGCACGACCGGTTAATTCAGGGAAGTAAAATTATCTTAGTATGGAGCCAGGGGGCTCAGATGCTCAGCCGTAATTGTCAGGGGCCCAAGATTTTCTGGCGGCGGGGCTGCCTGTTACTTCAAAGGACAGGCTCCAGCTTTACTGGAGTAACTAGTTGATGAAACATTTTTTAAATGTTCAACCTCCAGTTACATCCCATAGTCCAAAGACATTCAGTTTAGATGGTTTGGTGTTGTAAAATTGGCCTGTGTGTGTTGTAATGGATCGGCACTCTGTCTCACGCTTGATGATTTCTGGGATTGACTCAGCTGTCCTGGAAAAGCAGAAGAAAATGGAGGGATGGACATTTCAAAGTAAAAAGGTGTGTGCATTTTGATATATTTTAGCCTGCTGGAATAATTGAATCTAAAAACATGTCACTGCAATCCACCTTCTGAGTAGAGGATATTAGATTATTATTAACAAACTAATTGTGTGTTGCACCCCTTGCCATCTCGAATAGGATAAACTAGCTCATAAATAAATATTCTGAAGTTCAATAATTTATTCATCACAAATAAACAAGTGAGCATAAAGTGTTCTACCTTCTAATCAAATCTCTGCCATGTATCGAGATTTTGTTTTATACAGCATTTTATGAGCATTATAACAGCAGTTTATTTTGTCACGTCAAATAAATTCACTGCTTTGCATGCCTGAGATACTGCACATTTGTTGAAGGTACTGAAGATAATTTAAACTAATTACAAGCTCTGCATCATTTTTCAGAAAATTTACTTAGGCTAGTGTGTGATTTATTTTGACTAGTTCGATAATTATGTAATAAATTCTGTCACTGATATTGATTAACAGAGTACTGAAGTGTTCTGCTTTTGAGTTTAAAGCCCACCATTGGAAGGCACTTAATGAATATCTCCTACGTTGATCTACAGAATACATTATTTGTTACATGATAATGATAAGTACAAAACAAACCTGTTTATTTTTTGGTATTTTTTTTAAATGTATTTTTGGTTGATCAAGTACCGTAAAGAAATAAATACAAGGGTTGACCATGAGATATGTATGGGAAAGAAATTTTAGAAAAGACCTAAACAGTGTAAAATGGTGAAAACGGTTATGGATGTTATAGAAAGAAACTGGAGCTGAAGAGAATCCAGTGGGGATACTCACTTCAGAATCAGAACTAGAATTCACTTTATTGGACTAATACAGGGGTGTCCAGCTGCAGGTTTTCATTCTAACCCTTTTCCTAATCAGTGCGCAGTTTTCACTGCTAATTAACTCCTTTTCCCTTCATTTTAATAGCCCTGTTTCTTCATTAAATGGCAGCCAAACAGAAATGAGATGTGAAATGAACCAACAGATGACCAGCTAAATTGCAACATCAAACTCCAGCCAATTTCACTCCAACCAGTTTCTTAATGAGAAGCCAATTCTTGCTGTTAATTAAAGCTGATATTGAACATCATGACTTGTTGCTGCTCTCGTTCTGCCACAGCAGACTGTTGAGTTTCTGTTTCTTGCTAAGATGTTTTGGTGACCTGAACAGACCAACATGACCGAGATCATCACCTTTCTTTATTCTCAGGTTAGCTGGTTGTGTGGCGGCTTGATTTGTGTCTCATTATTGTTTGGCTGCTCATTAAGGAAAAAGAAATATCTCAGGGATTTGAGTCACGTCAATTAAAATGAAGGCAAAACAAGTGAATTGGCAGCAATAATGGCTCACTAATTAGGAAGATGGTTAGAATGAAACCCTGGATCTGGAGATCACTGCTTTAAACCAAGTGAACCATAAACGTCTGGCACTGTGAACTTATGAAAAGCTGTTTGCCGATCAACACAAATTTGCCAAACTAGTTCCTCTGACTCTAACATTCTTCTCAAGGTCCATTACGAAAAGTTCACAATTAGAAAGTTTGTTATGACCATTCCCCATGAACACATAAGATTTAATTTGGTTTTCTACAAACAACAATCTAGTTGAACCAGTTTTTAACACAATAGCGTCCCCATGTGGACACACATATATCATGCGTCCAGTCCTTATCACACACACTCAATCCAGAACAGGAAGACCTAAAGAAGATCTACAGTAGCTTTGGTGATTAGTACTGCTGATATCTGTGGGGAAAATTCTGTTCCTGTACAATAAAATGCTTGCACTTTGAATGCTGGTGCGCTATCTACCTACCCTTTATAACCACATTTTAAGGAAGGACATTTTAACAAGGTGCATATTTATTTATGAACTTTATCGAGCATGATGCAAAATAATGAGAATGGCTCCTTCACATATCTGTAAGCATTATTAATTGATTTCATATTACGTCGCTCAAAGCTGACTAAACTGGTCAATACCAGATCAGCGGTTTTCAAGCATCGCTATGACCCTGTCATTCTGACCCCTTTTAAAAGGCATTTTAACCTTTGATTGCCCCATCTTCATAACACCAATTCCAATAGGAAAGTTAATGCTAGGCTATTTTTTATATTCAGTGATCTATAATTTACCTCTTCATCCACTTTTGCTTACTGCATGAAATCAATGAAGTAAATCTATCATTCAGTCAGCATCCATGACCAAACAGTGCAAGATCAAAAAAGACAATTGGGTCATTTATTTTAAAATCTAAAGTATGTCAGTTTAAGTTGTATGATTTCAAAAATATAATGCGCAGAATTTTCTTCCATATCATAAGAAATTTATGAAAACTGGTGAAAGTCCAAGGTGGCTAGCGATACTTGAAGTGGACCACTACTTGCAGTCTTTTGCAACGATCAAAGGTTCACCACCTTTTCAGGAACCTTCTCTGAGGGGTTCCTCATTTCGCTGTTTTGCGATAGTTGAAATTTTACTCTACAGGTACCTTTCATGAATATTCATGAGGGACTTAACCACTTATTATTATTCCCTTTTCCTGTGTCTGTAGGTATCGGCGTTGGGGAGCTGGAGTGCTCCCTGGTGGCCACAATCTGAGCAACACACAGGCTTCTATTTTGTCTTGGGAAATTTTTCCCCTAAGCGTTTCCCACAACACAGTACAATAAGCATAATATCAAGAAGCACACAGCAATTTGTCTTCTTTTGTTCTCTCTCTTTCTCTCTCTACCTCCTCCTTCCTCCAGCAAGCTTCTTCCCCCCCACCCAGCTCCTGGAGCTGGCTTCTTTTATGCTGCACCCGGGAGTACTTCTGGTGTCCCATAAACCTGGTCTGGATATCATTTCCGGTGAGGCGGGAGTCTGGCAAAGTAGTGTTCAGCATTACCTGCAGCACCCCAAGCGGCACCCCTGAAACCCAACTGATCTGAACCACCAAACTTCAACTCCCAGCATTCCCTGTTGGAGTCAATGACGCTGCAACAACCCAGGGGGGCTGCCATCTTACCTTGGCAGCAACATTCATGTCTCTGGCGACTCTTCCTATGAAGTCAGTAGACAAACTGGGAGAGCATGGGGTTCATAAGGTTGCTGGAAAGTGGTGTGTCATGCTCCTGATACCTCTGCAAAAAGAGGAAAGTCCAAGTCTTTACAGTCTTCCTGTTTTGCTATATGGTTGCAAACATGGAGGCTATCCAGTGACCTAAGACAAAGTCTGGACTCCTTCGGTACTGTATCTCTTCAGAGAATGCTTGGGTACCACTGGTTTAACTTTGTGTCGAATGAGCAGTTCCTCACGGAGTTCCGAATGAGGCACATCACCTGCATTGTAAGGGAATGTCAGTAATGGCATTATGGCCATGTGGATCGATTCTCCAGGGGTGATTCCCATCATTGTTGAGGATCCGAGCGACTGGACCAGTCCAAGGGGACACCCATGTAAGACCTGACAGTACAAGATAGATTGGTCATTTCCGGAGGGTGGGACTGGACTGCATGTCTGTCTAGGGGGTTACCAACCGGGATTCTGCTCTGTTTCACCATGTGATGAATGTGGCAACGCGCTGTACCAGTACATGCTCCTCAACCTGATCTGACTGGTCTTCCATTAAGAAGGTGTTTTGGCCGGGCAAGGGCGCCGGACATTCACCACAATATCAAATTCGTGAAACCACACTAAACAAGAAAATGCATAGAATTAGCATTCATGGTTCGAACTGTAAAAGGAGATAAGGCAATTATCGAAATTCAAACAAAAGAACAAATCCTCAACTGAGAGCAGAGAATTGAAAGAGAGGGTGTGGATATGATGGATGGGACATTAGCAATTCAATCAACAATCAAAAGAGTATCAACATTTGAAACACAAATAATTGTTTGCTTTCTTACTTTAACCTGTTTTATATATACAGTTAGGTCCTTAAATATTTGGACAGAGACAACTTTTTTCTAATTTTGGTTCTGTACATTACCACAATGAATTTTAAATGAAACAACTCAGATGCAGCTGAAGTGCAGACTTTCAGCTTTAATTCAGTGGGGTGAACAAAACGATTGCAGAAAAATGTGAGGCAACTAAAGCATTTTTTAAACACAATCCCTTCATTTCAGGGGCTTAAAAGTAATTGGACAAATTAAATAACTGGAAATAAAATGTTCATTTCTAATACTTGGTTGAAAACCCTTTGCTGGCAATGACAGCCTGAAGTCTTGAACTCCTGGACATCACCAGATGTTGGGTTTCCTCCTTTTTAATGCTCTGCCAGGCCTTTACTGCAGCAGCTTTCAGTTGCTGTTTGTTTGTGGGCCTTTCTGTCTGAAGTTTAGTCTTCAACAAGTGAAATGCCTGCTCAATTGGGTTAAGATCAGGTGACTGACTTGGTCATTCAAGAATTTTCCACTTCTTTGCTTTAATAAACTCCTGGGTTGCTTTGGCTGTATGTTTTGGGTCATTGTCCATCTGTATCATGAAACGCTGCCCAATCAGTTTGACTGCATTTAGCTGGATTTGAGCAGACAGTATGTCTCTGAACACCTCAGAATTCATTCGGCTGCTTCTGTCCTATGTCACCTCATCAATAAACACTAGTGTCCCAGTGCCACTGGCAGCCATGCACGCCCAAGCCATCACACTGCCTCCACCATGTTTTACAGATGATGTGGTATGCTTTGGTTAATGAGCTGTTCCACGCCTTCTCCATACTTTTTTCTTGCCATCATTCTGGTAGAGGTTGATCTTGGTTTCATCTGTCCAAAGAATGTTTTTCTAGAACTGTGCTGGCATTTTTAGATGTTCTTTAGCAAAGTCCAATCTAGCCTTTCTATTCTTGAGGCTTATGAGTGGCTTGCACCTTGCAGTGCACCCTCTGTATTTACTTTCATGCAGTCTTCTCTTTATGATAGACTTGGATATCGATACGCTGACCCCCTGGAGAGTGTTGTTCACTTGGTTGGCTGTTGTGAAGGGGTTTCTCTTCACCATGGAAATGATTCTGCGATCATCCACCACTGTTGTCTTCTGTGGACGTCCAGGTCTTTTTGCATTGCTGAGTTCACCAGTGCTTGCTTTCTTTCTCAGGATGTACCAAACTGTAGATTTTGCCACTCGTAATATTGTAGCAATTTCTCGGATGGGTTTTTTCTGTTTTCGCAGCTTAAGGATGGCTTCTTTCACCTGCATGGAGAGCTCCTTTGACCGCATGTTGTCTGTTCACAGCAAAATCTTCCACATGCAAGCACCACACCTCAAATCAACTCCAGGCCTTTTATCTGCTTAATTGATAATGACATAACGACGGACTTGCCCACACCTGCCCATGAAATAGCCTTTGAGTCAATTGTCCAATTACTTTTGAGCCCCTGAAATGAAGGGATTGTGTTTAAAAAATGCTTTAGTTGCCTCAAATTTTTATGCAATCATTTTGTTCACCTCACTGAATTAAAGCTGAAAGTCTGCACTTCAAGTGCAGCTGAGTTGTTTCATTTAAAATTCATTGTGGTAATGTACAGAACCAAAATTAGAAAAAATTGTCTCTGTCCAAATATTTATGGACCTAACTGTATATACCTGGGCAACACTGGGTACTTCATCTACTAATATTTACATTTTTATCACTTGTACATTTTGTAGTCTTTGCTGTGTTGGTCACTAATGGCATATAAGGAAGTAGTGTCTCCTGCTTATTTTAGCTTCCACTCTTTGGGAAAGGTGGCTGTATAATTGTATCACTTGTGGGGTTTCTTCGGTTTCTGAGATGTGCTACAAAGCAGGGTTCAGAAAGTGATGGGATTAGATTTACACAACATTCTCCCCGTGTGTGTTTAGGTTTTCTCCAAGTTCTTTTGTTTTGTACCTTATGTTATCAAGAATGACAGAAATACATCTCTAAACGTGGGTGAAGGGTTTCAGGAGATAGGTAGTGTTGTCGACTGAGGGAACACACTGTCCAAAAGAGAAATGTTGGGTCACCATTACCCCTTGTAGTATTTACAGTGTCCAAAAGTAAACACATGCTCGATAGCATGTAGGATGACAACAAAACAGAAAAACAATGCAGCAAAAGAGATTTTCAGGATGGTTTAATACTTTGTAGAGGGTGGGAGCTCTGTTCTGCGGTCTGCTCTCTCTGGAATGAAACAACCCCTGCTGGGTGCGTCTCGACTTCATAGTGTTTGGACCGGAAGCGGTGGGGTCAGTTGGTCTCATTGGGTGGTTTCTCAGGGTTGTGGAAGAAAGGAGAGATGATGCCATCAAAGATAACGCCCCCTTGTGTTCCGGAGTGGTAATACTTACCTGTGATGAGCCCAGAAGATGAAACTTAACCCTTTCGACCCTGACATCCTATTACTAGTACATATATATGCAGCCGTTTTTATAAAGCACAGGTACGTTTGCTACTATTAGCACAGACTGGAGAGACTGGCATACAGTCCACAAAACACGAAAGTGAAAATGGACGCTTCCAGACTGTGTGCACCACTTTCAGTTTTATTTCCTCAAGAAGATTGAAGTATTTGGTAGCTATTATATAATAGTAGTAATATATATATATATATATATATATATATATATATATATATATATATATACATTTCCATTTTTGAGCTTCTTAGACAACCCAAAGATAGAATATCTCACAAAATAATGTTTCCCATAAAAACAGAAAATCCAGGGCCGAAAGGGTTAAATATGCATGAGTGGCAATAAATATTCAGTATATATGCAAGAAATCATGAAATCAGGGGGAAAAAGCTAGCATTTCAGACTCAACATCTGAAACAATATTCATGATACATTTCTGAAATATTTAAGAGTAATTCTTGGACACCATCTGAATGTTGCATCAGTACATTTGTCAATTTGTTTTTTGTTCTCAGCCAAATTTTGCCTTTATTATTAAAAAATGATACTGTTTTTTTTTTTTGAGTAAACTGGAGATGTTTAGTTTAAGTGTTGGCTGATGATGTTGAGTCATTTCTCTCCTCCGCTAATGACAACATTTTCTTCTTGTCAAACACCAGTGGGACATCTGCTAACAAGTTTGTAATGTGCCGTAGATCAGCTCAGCTTCATCAGTTTAATTCCTTGCCATGAATGTAAGCAGCTGAAATCCACAAATAAACACAATCACACAAACCTTGAGCTACAGGCTTAATCACACCAAAGCTTCTTGTTAAGACTGCAGTGTTGATAGCTGCCAGCCCTCAATGTCTTTTAAGAAAGAAGAAGTAGAGAACTTATTAGAGATTAAGTGTGTTAGTCATCTGAAAAGAATACAGGTAGGTGTTATCAACAGAAGTACTGTTTTGTTGAGTTTTTTTTTTCTGTGAAACCCTGACGACGCAAATCCCATTTTTTTATATTCTTATAAGACGGCAAGCTTTTCATTGTCAGAGAGCAAATCAGTATTATATCTGCGATAAGAGCTTGAAAGGTTAAGAGGCAGAATAGGAACCCAAAATAATGAAACTCTCTCTAATGAAAAAGCAGTTGATACCCAGGCATGAAGCACAGTGCGTCTGCTTGCTTTTAAGCTAACCCTCACTGTGAAGGCCCGTGAACTGCATTACTATGTGATTCTTATCTTGTGATGGCATCATTATACCAGTAAAAGCTAGGAATGTGATGTGCAAGATTGGTTTTGGTGTTTCCTAGTAGGGTCTGTCTGAGCAGTACAAATGAGATACCAATACTTGAAATGTGGGTGAATGTTTTAATTGATTTTATGCTAATAGAATTACTAAAAGATGTCATTTAAAATGGAAAAAGCCATAAAGAACAGCTTGGTAGTTTACATTATGGATCGGTTCGCAGCCGAGTGTGAAGCGGCTGGGATGAGAATCAGCACCTCCAAATCCGAGACCATGGTCCTCAACCGGAAAAGGGTGGAGTGCCCTCTCAGGGTTGGTAGCGAGATCCTGCCCCAAGTGGAGGAGTTCAAGTATCTCAGGGTCTTGTTCACGAGTGAGGGAAGAATGGAGCGTGAGATCGACAGGCGGATCGGTGCGGCATCCGCAGTAATGCGGGCGCTGCATCGGTCTGTCGTGGTAAAAAAGGAGCTGAGCCGCAAGGCGAAGCTCTCAATTTACCAGTCGATCTATGTTCCTACCCTCACCTATGGTCATGAGCTATGGGTAGTGACCGAAAGAACGAGATCGCGAATACAAGCGGCTGAAATGAGTTTCCTCCGCAGGGTGTCTGGGCTTTCCCTTAAAGATAGGGTGAGAAGCTCAGTCATCCGGGAGGGGCTCAGAGTAGAGCCGCTGCTCCTCCGCATCGAGAGGAGTCAGATGAGGTGGCTCGGGCATCTGATCAGGATGCCTCCTGGACGCCTCCCTGGTGAGGTGTTCCGGGCACGTCCAACCGGGAGGAGGCCCCGGGGAAGACCCAGGACACGCTGGAGGGACTATGTCTCTCGACTGGCCTGGGAACGCCTTGGGATTCTCCCAGAAGAGCTAGAAGAAGTGGCCGGGGAGAGGGAAGTCTGGGCATCTCTGCTCAAGCTGCTGCCCCCGCGACCCGACCTCGGATAAGCGGGAGACAATGGATGGATGGATGGACCTTTAAAATATTCAAAGACACTCCACCTTTTCTTGTTTTTCTCTCCAACCCTACTGTATTATAAACTGCTCAAAAAAATGAAAGGAACATTTTTTAATCCGAGTATAGCATCAAGTCAATGAAACCTCTGAGCTATCGATCTGGTCAGTTAAGTATCAGATGGGATTGTTAATCAGTTTCTGGACCCTACAGAAGTGGCACATATAGTCCAACTTCTCCAGTATGGCAGGCACATCAATACGTGTCATTGCCAGAAGGTCTGCTGGGTCTCCCAGCACAGTCTCAAGGGCGTGGAGGAGATTCCGGGAGACAGGCAGTCACTCTAGGATAGCTGGACAGGGCCGGAGAAGGTCCTTAACCCCTCAGCAGCACCGGTGTCTGCTCCTTTGGGCAAAGAGGAACAGGATGAGCACTGCGAGAGCCTACAAAATGAACTCCAACAGGCAGACCACTGGTGTGAATGTCTCTGACCAAACAATCAGAAACAGACTTCATGAGGATGGCCTGAGGGACCGACGTCCTCTAGTAGGCCCTGTGCTCACTGCCCAGCACTGTGGAGCTCAATTAGCATTTGCCATAGAATACCAAAATTGGCAGGTCCACCACCAGCGCCCTGTGCTTTTCACAGATGACAGCAGGTTCACCCTGAACACATGTCATAGATGTGAAAGGGTCTGGAGAAGCCGTGGAGAACGTTATGCTGCCTGTGACATCGTTCAGCATGACCGGTTTGGTGGTGGGTCAGTGATGGTCTGGGGAGGCATATCCATGGAGGGACACACAGACCTCTACAGGCTAGACAACGGCACCTTGATTGCCATTAGGTATTGGGATGAAATCCTTGGACCCATTGTCAGAACCTATGCTGGTGCAGTGGGTCCTGGGTTCTTCTTGGTGCACGACAATGCCCAGCTTCATGTGGCGAGAGTATGCAGGTAGTTCCTGGAGGATGAAGGAATTGATACCATTGACTGGCCCCCATGCTCACTCACATGACCTCAATCCAATAGAACTCCTCTGGGTGGGACATTATGTTTCGTTCTATCCAACGCCATCAGGTTGCACCTCAGACTGTCCAGGAGCTCAGTGATGCCCTGGTCCAGATCTGGGAGGAGATCCCCCAGGACACCATCCGTCATCTCATTAGGACGTTGTCAGGCAGGCATACAAGCACGTGGGGCCCATACAAACTACGGAGTACAATTTGGAGTTACTGCAATGAAATTTTGGCAAAATGGACTAACCTGACTGCCGCATCATTTTTTCACTTTAATTTTCAGGGTGTCTTTGAATTCAGCCCTCTGTAGGTTGATAATTTTAAATTCCATCCAACGATGTGGCATCCTTTTGCTCCTAACACATTACCCAATCCGTATCAGCAGAGATAGCCAGGAGGATTTTTTTTCTAATTGAAATCTGATGTGTTTTCAAAGTGTTCCTTTAATTTTTTTGAACAGTTTATAATGCAATGTACAGTATTCATTCTGAAATACTCCGGGAATGCCACTGTTTATTTTGGAATGCTGCATATGCAACAATCGTGGGCAAAAAAATTGTCATTTTGGAACTGCAGGCACTATAGTGAAGAATGGCCGGGGCCCATGCCTGGCAGGGACGCCCCTTCACCATATATACCAGGGGGGCAAGGGTGGGAAACCCAGTATCTCCCCATGGACGCTAGATGGCAGCATCCCTGGGTTGCAGCGGTGCCTCGGACTCCCCCAGGGCTTCATGGGGGTTGGAGTTTTGTGCAGCCCTGTTGGGTTCCGCAGGCGCCACCAGGGAGTACTGCAGCAGGAGCTGCTGGCCCATTTTGGATGTTGGTTTCGCCTTACCACTGAGCGGGAGTGGGAGGAGTGGTGGAAGAAGAGAAAGTGTGTTTACTTGTGGGTTTTGGAGTACTGTGCTTGGGACTGTGTTGTGGCTGGAGGGATACGGGAAAGACGTATAAATAAATAGTTTATTTTATTTTACTCGTGCCTCTCGTGTGAATCTGTGTCGGGTCGGGCGCAATATAGCGCCTTTCTTACAATATATATATACTGTACAGTATATATATATATATATATATATATATATATATATATATATATATACTGTATATATATAAAACCTCAACATCACTATTCTACACGTTTTTTTACTCAAACAAACTGCGTTAAACTATATTTTTTATAATTTACATATATTTGGAAAGGGCGGCACGGTGGCGCAGTGGTAGCGCTGCTGCCTCGCAGTTAGGAGACCCGGGTTCACTTCCCGGGTCCACCCTGCGTGGAGTTTGCATGTTCTCCCCGTGTCTGTGTGGGTTTCCTCCGGGCGCTCCGGTTTCCTCCCACAGTCCACAGACATGCAGGTTAGGTGGATTGGCGATTCTAAATTGGCCCTAGTGTGTGCTTGGTGTGTGGGTGTGTTTGTGTGTGTCCTGCGGTGGGTTGGCAGCCTGCCCAGGATTGGTTCCCTGCCTTGTTGGCTGGGATTGGCTCCAGCAGACCCCCGTGACCCTGTGTTCGGATTCAGCGGGTTGGAAAATGGATGGATGGATATATTTGGAAATATGAATCCACAAATGTTAACTGTCCTTAGCTCAACAAAAGCAAAGCCACTCCATCAACAAACAAAAGGGGTTCCATCAGTGACAGCTCCATTTCTATTGACTCCTTTTTGGAATTAGAGGCTTAAAGGTTTAAAGGGTCGTTATTGCCACATGTACAGAGTACAGTAAAACACTTCCTAACCAATATGCAACACATTGCCAGTCTCCTTTGCCATGACTAGTGATATAATTACCCTACCTTGAAACTTCTGTTTTTTTTTTTACCTGAATGTATCTGATTTACAAGAAACCTTGAGGCCTAGCTAGCAGTGAAGTATGCCTCTTGATTTTTGGAGAGCAAAGATTATTACATGTTGCCCCCTCCTGTGTTTCTACCTTCCTATCTTCTACATGTTTCTACCAATATTCAGGCCTTATCTTCCTCCCTATTTCTTCTTCAAGGACAGCCTTTGTCTTCATTCCAGTCCCAACTTTGAACTCTCCTGTGTAGGATTGCAGAGGTCCCCTTAAAGCTGGATGCAAGTATACTTCTGGTCCCATATCTATGTCAGGTAAAATCCCATAAAAGTCCCAAGATGGCCTTGCTGGAGCTCCTTGCATTGGCTCCTTGATTTCTTTTCCAGTAAAGCTGCCTATCAAACTACACCTCTTAAGACAACTCTGTGGGAGTCTGGAACTTGACAGCACTGATCTGCTATCAGACACTTAACTGGAAGATCACGAACCGCTTTATACCAATCTTCCTTTATTATGTTCTGGAGCACATCCAAGAGGGGACGTGCAAAACATGGCCAAATACTGTATCCTCGTGCTGTCCTCTATGCCAGCGTTTCTCAACCTTTTTGGTGTCGTGACCCACTTTTTCCCATTGAAGTGTTTTTGCACGAGTCTTGCACAATCATCAGAGTGCCATTATTAACAATAACAACTCACGACCCACTGGCAACAGCCTGAGACCCAAAAGTGGCTGACAAACACTGTTCTGCACACCTCATCTACAGCAATTCTATTTTCACAATTTTAATATTAATTCCTAAACATCTCATGATGTATCTTGCAGTATTGACACCATTCTTATAGTAAGAGTAATTAATTTGAATAAGCAATGTGTGTGAGAAATTACTTAATTAAGCAGGTGAAATCATCAGAAAAGTGCATCGTGTGCTACAGTAATGAATAATAAACTCACTCCTTGAATTAGTCATCTGGACTAACAATTTACCTAGCAGGGATAGAGCTACCTCTGTCATTCAGTATATTAGATACTAGCAAAATACCTGCGCTTCGCAGCGGCGAAGTACTGCTTTAAAATTATTATTAAGAGAAAAGTAAACCTTTTTAAACTGAGGGAAAATATACCAATAACTATTTGTTAAGGATCTCTTTGTATACCACGTTGTCAGTTCGGCCCTCCAGTTGTAATATGACCAAGCTGTGCGCTGAGCTTACTCTTGAGCATGCAAGGTATAGTTGGCCATGTGAAAAGCAATCTTGCCTCAAATCAATGCCAACCTTTTCTAGGGTCTGTCCCTAAGACTTATTAATTGTCATTGCGAAGCAGAGCCTTACTGGAAATTGGAGGCGTTTGAATTGAAATGGGTTTCATCGATAACTTTGCATCCAGCTTTTGAGAGTTGAAACATTCATAAACATCAAAGTGTCCACTACTCAAATCGTCACCTGTGAATCTAAGATGTTTAAGAGGTATTGGCGGTTGTCCAAAGGTGTAAAATGTTTGGCCATTTCAGTACACTTGAAAGCGACAACCGAACAATTCAGCGGCAGCCATCAACTCACATGCAGAACCATAGGTGAAGGGCTTAAGCATTTCACTCTTATAGTGCTCCTGTGTAGTTTAATTATCTCCTGTACCGTCATCAGTCCACACCTTGAACCTGTCCCAATACATAAGACACAATGTTCCTCCGGATATCAAGAGTGAGCCTGATATGGCCGTGCAATATGTAACACAGAAAATGGAAATGGCAGTCACCAAATACGGGCATGGAAACCACTCAGTAAGTGACAGTTCTTTGATCGATGGTGATCACCTTGATAGACATGTTAATGGGGGTACGGTTGGAATGATAAAGGAAATGGGTACCTGAACAATGTAAACTAAGTCTAAAATACCTACACAATAACTATAGTCGTAATAAACGAACAATAAAACAGCGGAGAAGCCGTGGATTAAATAAAAAGGCTACAGTTATCAGCAGGGAGACGTGAATACCGTGGCGAAGCAAGGAAGGGAATGAAGAGACCGGAGTGACGGACGGCCTTATATAGGCAGGCAGCCAACTACGTGGGAGGCGTGGGGATGGGGGACTCAACGCCACCTCACACGGCGACCGAGCTGCAGGCTATGGACGTATGTATGTACGTAAGTAGGATTCAGTTAGCGTTGGGAACCCGTGTACCAAATTTCTTGAAGATGGGCCCATAAGTAACAAAGACCATTTGAAAGTTCAATATGGCAGCCGACAGTGGCATCATACCACCAAAATATGTTTCGGTTTTGGTTAGCGCAGGGAAGACGCCTACTAAATTTCTTGAAGAAGGGGCCATAAATAAGAAAGTTTAAGATGGAGACGTTGTCGACCGTTATGACCATTACGCGTAGAATTTCGAAATGGAACCTGCTTAACTTTTGTAAGTTAACTGTAAGGAATGAGCCTGCCAAATTTCAGCCTTCTACCTACACAGGAAGTTGAAGAATTAGTGATGAGTGAGTCAGTGAGTGAGGGCTTTGCCTTTTATTAGTATAGACTAGCAAAATACCCACGCTTCGCAGCGGAGAAGTAGTGTGTTAAAGAGGTTATGTAAACATATATATACATATACAGTAATCCCTCACCTATCGCGGGGGTTACGTTCCAGAGCCCCCCCGCGATAGGTGAAATCCGCGAAGTAGCGACCTATATTTATTTTATTATTTATACATATTTTAAGGCTTTATAAACCCTTCCCACACTCTTATAAACCTTTCTCACTCTCTTGTTAACCTTTCCCACACTCTTATAAACACTTCCTATGCTCTTAAACACTTTCTACATTCTTAAACACCTCAGACCAACACTGCACACTGCCTGCACGCAGCGATCAGACGTCAATGTGTCTGCACTCGCTTTGTGAAGGGGGGCAGCTGAACTCACGCTGAGCAGAAATGGACTTTGTGCTGCTTCTGTCAAAATGCCTGCTTGTCGCTCTGCTCGAGGAGTGTGTGTGTGTGTGTGTGTGTGGGTGTGTGAGAGCTGAACGCACCTTCGCTCAAACCTCCCCTCCCCGGAAGCGCAGTTCGCATTGTCAAGGGGGTGGGGAGCTGAATGAACGCTAAGGAGAAGTGGACTTTGTGCTGGCTTTGTGCTGCTTGTCGCTCTGCGTGTCAATAATTTAAAAGCCTGTACAATCAGGCTTTTAGGTGTACATCACCAATTTTCCTGTCTCACTGTCTTGTCTTGCGTGAAGTTAAAATGTTTTATAATAGTGAGATGTTACTCATATCCTTAGCCCGACATCCACATATCATATGTGTTAACAAAGTGTGTTTTATAAGTTTACATGTGTTTAAAGCATGTGGGATGGGTATTTTAAGGCTTAAACTAAAAAAATGTTTATTTATATGGTCTTTCTATATCACGGATTTTCTCCTGTTGCTGATGGGTCTGGAACATAACTTCCGCGATAGGTGGGCAATCACTTGTATTTAAAAATCCGCGAAGTCGTGAATCCGCGAAAAGTGAACCGCGAAGTAGCGAGGGATTACTGTACATATATACACATATCTACATATACATATATATACATATATATATACACATATCAACATATATATATACACATACATATACACATATACATAAACACACACATATACATCCATCCATCCATCCATCCTCTTCATATATACATATATACATAGTGCGTTGTAACACGGGCTGTGATTGTTACATGGGAGGGAGACGACAAATCACAGCTTCCCGCTTTCTAATCGGGCCTGTGATTGGTGCTTTGACTGATGCCTAAATCCCACAGTATGTCCCCTTAGGAGAGGCGTTAGGCAAGTGTAATTGAATAGCGGTGCTGCAAGTTTAGCTTTACACCTGTTTTTAAGGCTTATTGACTGAAAGGGGCTTTCATGAAAAAACTTAGGGCTTTACTACAGGATACACCCTCCACAAGTTAAGGAAGTAAAAATAAAGGTATATATTTCTGTTTTATTTAAACCTTTTAAGTTTGTATGCAGGAGGCATGGTGGCGCAGTGAAAGGTGCCAGTTAGGAGACCCGGGTTCACTTCCTTGCGTGGACTTTGAATGTTCTCCCCGTGTCTGTCTGGGTTTCCTCCGGGTACTCCGGTTTCCTCCCACAGTCCAAAGACATGCAGGTTAGGTGCATTGGCGATTCTAAATTGTCCCTGGTGTGTGGGTGTGTGCGCCCTGCGGTGGGCTGGCACATTGCCCGGGGTTTGTTTCCTGCCTTGTGCCCTGTGTTGGCAGGGATTGGCTCCTGTATTTAGGATATAGCGGGTTGGATAATGGATGGATGGACATCTGTATGCATAGCCCTATTTGCCCGTTTTCGTTTTTTTTCTTTCTTCAGTAATATTTCAGCAAACCCGGAGCTTGTCAGTTCAAATCCTGGTACTGACACCACTGTGTGACCCTGAGGAAGTCACTTCACCTGCCTGTGCTGCAAAAAACAAAAGTCATGTAACAAATTGTACCTCAGATGTTGCATGTTGCTGGAATAAAGGTATAAGTAAAATAGATAAATATGTATTATACACATAGGAACTATTAATTTATTTTCAGTTAAGTCATCTGCAGCAAACCTTTATAAATGAGGGTTTCTGATTTTTAGATAGTGCAAACTGTTTCTTCTTCATTGACCTTTTCTCTTGGAGAGCTTTTTTCATTTCATTGAAAATGAAAGCAGCAGCTGCCAAAATATGTAGCTTTCTCCATAGCTTTTTTTATTAATTTTCATTGTAATCATTCCATACAAACAGATCAATTTATAACCCAACAAATTTGAAAACAAATCAAACCCCACCCCTGAGAAGGAGAGCTTAGCTAAAGGAAAATTTCTTTAAGCTTTTTAATAAGGCAACATTAGACAAAAGAAGGGGAGAAGTAAATATCTATATAAATAAGAGATGGAGAAGGGAGTTAAATGCAATAATAGTTAATTCTCTTATTCTAAAATATTATTGATTAAATCCTGCCAAGTTTTGAAAAAATTTTGTACAGATCCTCTAACTGAAAATTAGATTTTTTCCAATTTCAAATAATATAAAACATCGGTTTCCCACTGACTTATAAGAGGAGAATTAGGATTCTTCCAATTTAACAAAATAAGTCTGCGTGCCAAGAGTGTAGTGAATGCAATCACAGTTTGCTTGTCCTTCTCCAATTCCAGTCCATCTGGAAGGACACCAAACACAGCTGTTAGTGGGTTAGGAGGGATTGTGATACTAAGGCTGTCTGAGAGGCACTTAAAAATTTTTGTCCAAAATGATGTTAGTTTGGTGCAGGCCCAGAACATGTGACCCAGTGAGGCAGGAGCTTGGTTGCAGCGCTCGCAGGTTGGATCCTGCCCTGGAAACATTTTGGACAGTTTTAAGCGAGACAGATGGGCTCGATATATAATTTTTAGTTGAATAATTCTATGCTTTGCGCATATAGAACTCGAGTGAATTCTCTGCTTTGCTACCTTCCACTCCTTTTCTGATATATTGATTAAGAGATCTTCTTCCCAATGTCCTCTTGGATCTTTGAAAGGTAGGGACTCTAATAAGATTTTATATATTGCGGAAATAGTGTTTGTTTCCTCGGAATTGAGCAGTATTTTTTCCAGCATTGTGGAGGGTGCAAGGTGGGGGAAATCGGGCAATTTCTGTTTAACAAAATTTCTAATTTGAAGATAGTAAAAGAAATGTGTAGCTGGGAGGTTAAATTTTGAACGTAATTGTTCAAAAGATGTAAATATGTTGTCTATATAAAGATCTCTGAGCATTTTAATCCCAAAACTTTTCCAGGTATTAAAAACTGGATATACTTGCGAAGGTTGAAAGAGGTGGTTCTCTTGCAGAGGTGCCACTGATAAAAGATTTTCCATCTTAAAATGCTTCCTAATTTGGTTCCATATTCTGAGTGAGTAAAGCACAATTGGGTTATTAGTATATTTGCGATAACTTTCATTTATTGGAGAGCAGAGCAGGGAATATAAAGAAGTACTACAGGATTTTACTTCTATTGCAGACCAAGCCTGTGTATGTTCATTTATTTGTGTCCAGGTTTTTATGGCTTGTATGTTTGCTGCCCAGTAATAAACTGAAAATTAGGTAAAGCCATGCCACCTTCTGCCTGAGGTCTTTGTAGGGTCGCTCTTCGGATACGTGGGTGTTTTGAGTTCCAAATGAATGAGGTTATTATTGAATCTAACTGTTTAAAAAATGATTTATTGATATATATTGAAATGTTTTGAAATAAAAAGAGAAGTTTAGGAAGGATATTCATCTTAACAATGTTAATTCTTCCGGCTAGAGTGAGATGAAGGGTTGACCATCTATGCAAGTCTTGCTTAATTTTTTCCATACAGACGCCAAAATTTTGTTGATAAAGAGCTTTATGTTTACTTGTGATATTTACCCCCTAGGTATTTAAACTGATCTGCTATGGTAAAAGGTAGGGTGTCTAATTTAATATTATATGCTTGTGAGTTCACTGGAAAGAGTATACTTTTATTCAGATTAATTCTAAGACCAGATATCTTTTGAAATTCTGTTAGTGCTGTTAAAACAGCAGGGACAGTGTTTTCTGGGTCCGACATATATAAGACCATATCATCTGCATATAGAGAAATTTTCTGTTCCAGTCCTTCTCTGACAATCCCCTTTATCTGATGAGAATTTCGGCAGTGAACCGCCAGTGGTTCAATAGCGATTGCAAACAACAGTGGCGACAAGGGACATCCTTGTCTGGTACCACGTTCTAGTTTAAAGTAGTCTGAACAAATTTTATTAATACAAACTGAAGCTTCTGGACTGGTATACAGTAGTTTAATCCACGCACAAATATTCGGGCCAAACCCAAATTTCTCCAATGCAGTGAAAAGGTAATTCCATTCGATCATGTCAAATGCCTTTTCTGCGTCTAATGATAGTAATATCTCTGGGGTGTTTGATTTTGCTGGTGAATATATAACATTAAACAAGCGTCGGAGATTTGAAGATAGATGTCGGCCTTTAATAAATCCAGTTTGATCTTGTGATATTACCGAGGGCAGCACTTTCTCCATCCTTCTAGCTAGGATTTTTGAGAGTATCTTAACATCATTATTCAGGAGTGAAATTGGTCTATATGATGCACATTGTAACAAGTCCTTATTTTGTTTAGGAAAGACGGTGATTAATGCTTGTCGAAATGTTTGAGGTAGTATTTGGTGGTCTTTAGCTTCTGTAAATGTTACCAATAAGAGTGGAGCTAGCTGAGTGGAGAATTTCTTATAAAACTCTACGGGGTAACCATCAGGGCCTGATGATTTCCCGCTTTGTAGTGACTTTATAGCGTCTAGTAATTCTGTTAGCGTTAGAGGTTTATCTAGTTCCTCAGCACTTAAAGCATCTATTTGTGGTATTTGTGAATTATCCAGAAATGCATTAGATTGCGTGTTGTCTTCTTTGGGCTCAGTGGAATATAAAGACTTATAGTAATCTCTAAATGTGTGCATTATTTTATTATGGTCGATGATTTCTTCTCCATTCTTGTTGGTGATTACTGGTATTGCATTGTGAACTTCTTGTTTATGAATTTGTTGAGCTAAAAGCTTATTAGCTTTTTCTCCGTGTTCATAGTAATGCTGTCTAGACTTATAAATAAGTTGTTCAGTTTCTTTAGTTGTTAAGATGTTAAGTTCTGTATGCAGGGCAAATATGTAGCTTTCTTATTAATTTTTCAACATTGTGTAAAATAACTTTATAAAGTAACATAAAAGGTTTAAATACTCGTTATCCTTTTACACTAAAATATTACTAAAGAGATACAAAAAAAGTAAAATGCATATGTTCTTTTTCTTTAAGGAGATTAAATATTACTGAAGAAAGAAAAAAAAAATTAAACAGCCAAATGGGGCTATGTGTACGAACTTAAAAGGTTTAAATAAAACAGAAATATATATTTTATTTTTACTTGCTTAACTTGTGGAGGGTGTATCCTGTAGCAAAACCCTAACTTTTTTCGTGAAAGCCCGTTTCAGTCAATAAGTCTTAAAAAACGTGTAAAGATATTGGCAATAAGCTAAGCAAACCCACCAAGACATGGAATCGTTTAAATCAAGTATCATTACATCTTCCTTTCTTAAAGAGAAGTAAGGCAGTACTTATAAGCTTACATATTTATATATAGACATACATACATATATATATATATCTATATCTATATCCGAAGCCCTGCAGGCACACTCTTGAGAATGCAACGTATAGTTGTACAGAAGAAAAGCAATCTTGCCTCAAATGAATGGCAACCTTTTGTAGGTCTATGAACTTAATTTAAACTTTAGGTTTACACGGTGCTTTCTTTCCGAAGTACCTGCACTTATGAATATGTCTGTATGTGTCAGTCGGTCAAATACACGCGCTTCGCACCGGCGAAGTACCGCTTTTAAATTTTTATTAAGAAGAAAATAAAATCTTTTTAAATTGAGGGAAAATATACTAATAACAGTTTGTTAAGGATCTGTTTTTTTTGTGAAGCTGCCTTTACTCGAGTGATCACTTCGACCTGACTTGGTGGCCAACTATAAGCGTTACCTGGTAGGTAACCACCCATATAATCAGATTGTGAATCAGACTACGAATGCCGTGAATGTAATTACACACTCACTGCACTTGCTTACGGTAATCGAACCTCGGACGTCAGCGCTAGAGGGGCTTAGCAGCGGTGAAGTATTGCTTTTAAATTTTAATTAAGAACAAAAGAAAACCTCAGAGGTTCGATTCCCGTAAGGTAGTGAAGTGAGTGGCCGGTTACCTACCAGGTAACGCTTATGGTTGGACAGCAAGTGACGTAACATCAGCCACGGTGCCTTCAGTTGTGAGAAGCAGATCATAGAATGATTGAAAATAGTTTTGCATTTACCTTTTTAGTAAAAGGCGAACTTTTAAGCCTGAGAAATCACCCCGTAAATGCACACGTTTAATTGCACATGTGTTAATATGTATGCTTACACAGTATTAAAAGACACTCAAAAATTAACGTCATTTACCATCAGCCACGGTGCTTTCAGTTGTGAGAAGCAGATCATAGAATGATTGAAAATAGTTTTGCATTTACCTTTTTAGTAAAAGGCGAGCTTTTAAGCCTGAGAAATCACCCCATAAATGCACACGTTTAATTGCACATGTGTTAATATGTATGGTTACACAGTATTAAAAGACAGTGAACAACGTCAGTTACCTTTGTTCCCGCGTTTGATAAAAGGCAAGCTTTTAAGCCTGAGAAATCACCCCGTAAATGCACACGTTTAATTGCACATGTGTTAATATGTATGCTTACACAGTATTAAAAGACAGTCAAAAATTAACGTCATTTACCTTCGTTCCCCGCGTTTGACTCGTGCTGTAAATCTCTTCCTTGTTTTTAGATCACGTGATTACGTAGGAGGCGTGATGACGCGATACGTGACTCCGCCTCCTCCATTAGAGTATATGGACAAAAAACATGTTCCAGTTATGACCATTACGCATAGAATTTCGAAATGAAACCTGCCTAACTTTTGTAAGTAAGCTGTAAGGAATGAGCCTACCAAATTGCAGCCTTCCAC
The DNA here is from genome assembly GCF_900747795.2 of Erpetoichthys calabaricus. Taxonomy (NCBI): domain Eukaryota; kingdom Metazoa; phylum Chordata; class Cladistia; order Polypteriformes; family Polypteridae; genus Erpetoichthys; species Erpetoichthys calabaricus. The sequence continues at coordinate 148,356,616 of NC_041403.2, forward strand.
CTACACGGGAAGTTCGAGAATTAGTGATGAGTGAGTGAGTCAGTCAGTCAGTCAGTCAGTGAGTCAGTGAGGGCTTTGCCTTTTATTAATATGTATAGATAAATATATGGAATTATTCAATTCAGTTAAATAATTAATTCTTCCATACCCAGAGTACCGAACCCATTTACATATCTATATATCTCTCTCTATATAAAATCCAACGTCTGTCTGTATGTCTGTCTGTATGTCTGTCTGTATGTCTGTCCGCTTTTCACGAGAGAACTATTTAATGGATTTAGATCTGTTTTTTTTCTATAATTTGCTTGAACATTCTGCTTTGATTTTGGGACTTCTCTCATCAAGCTAAGTATCATAGTTTGCTTGCGGTATCAATTTATTTGCGTGAATCCGAGAGAGCGGCTGTGGGTCAAAGGGAGGGGGTGGTCCCTCCTCACTCACGCGCCAGCCTCTGTTTGAGTCGCTCTACCTCTCAGCCCATGTTGGTTTGTACCTTGCCTCCACTTAGCTAGCGATACCTGTTTGTTCAGCAGACATTATCATCTACAGATTGTTAAGGAGTAACGGTTGATGTTTTTGAGAGAGAGATCAGAGCTACATGTGTTTTAGAGGGTGGCTGCTGATTGCCACAGATATTATGGCCATGTGCTTTTCTCCCCACGTGGTGGACACTCTCCTGTCAGAGCTGAACACGATCAGATACAGTGCCAACGTTTGACGTTGAAGCGTAGCTACCTTCCGCTTTGCCAGGATTACATATTTTTCTTTTTTTATTGATTTTTACAATTTGTCCTGTTTCACTACTATGTGGGCAGAGCCATGGGGGACAGCTAGTATACTCTGGTTGAAAGTATGCAAAAATAAAATTAAACAAAACATATACACATGAAGTTAAATAAAAAAATAATACAATACAGATATAATGGATAAGAGTTGTGCCAATGTGAATGTTGAGACCACCATGATGTGCCCACCCCATCTCTTTTTCTTCACAGAGCTGTGATTTTAGCAATGCAGTATTTCAGAACAATGATTTGATTATATAAAATAAAACGGAAGAAATATAGCTTGTAGAATAAATTATATTGCATTTCTTCAATTGCTTTGCAGTTGGGGGCCTAAATGTGAAGACAACATCATTATCATAAATCTACTGGAGTGATTTCTCTCAGAATCAATAGGCTTCTAGCATTTTACAGTGCTAATGGCCTTGCCAAGTCGTTATCGGACTTTTTTACATTTACTCACTTTTTGTATCCTTACGAAAACAGTCAACATAATCGAGTTAACATCAGTCTGGAAGTCTGTTTGGTGTTACAGGGCAAGGTTACAAAACTGGCCATCCCAAGTGAGGAACTCAAAACAAAATGCAAGCTGGTTACACTTCCTTAGTTATACAAGCCTATGAAAGCCATTATCAATTAGACAGAAATTCATAGAACAAGAGAGTCTTGGAAATGTGAGAAATGTCTGCTTAACCTTCCAGTTGATACTCCCGAAATATGAAGAGATCTGTACCATTTGTGAATGAGGTTCATAAATCTACAAAAGTCTGCCTTAACTACTTTCAATTTCATTTTTGTGATCCAGGAATGGTAATAGACTTCTTTTCAACAAATTACTCCAACACCCTTGCTACAATAAGCCAAATAATGTGATTTATTTATTACATAAGGATAACAGAATGTTGATATGTACAAGCATATATAGATATATACGTTGTGATGGACGACCGGCTATGGACTCTGGTCGCCACTCCCAGGCCGCTAGGAGGAGCCCTCCGGACAGCAGGATGGTGCCCCGACTTCCAGCAGGGCCTCATGGACTTTGTAGTTTATACACACAGCCCTGCTGGATACCTTGGGGGCCACCGGGAGTCGCTGTAGGGGGGCTAGTGGGCTCTTGCGTGCCCTATAACCCGGGAGTGCGTCACAGTCACGTGACTGGAGGAAACGATGTGCTCCCTAGATGAAGAAGAGGACTGTTTGCCCTGACCCGGAAGGAAACGGACTTGTGGGTTGTGCCAGGAACCACTTCCGGGTCAGGGGCTATAAAAGGACTGTGGGAAGCCCAGTACACTGAGCTGAGCTGGGAGGTAGGGTGGCAAAGTGTCTGGGCGAGGAGGATTGTGTTGGTTTATAGAGAATAGTGGTTATATGAGTGTGGTGTGTAGAGTGCTTGGTGCACCGTGTGACAACAAAATAAATAAGTGTTGTACTTTTACCTCGTGTCTCGAGTGGTACCTGAGGGTGTTAGAGGTGGCTCCATGCCTCAACTGCTACAACGTATATAAATGTATATACAGTACTGTGCAAAAGTTTTAGGCAGGTGTGAAAAAATGCTGTAAACAAAGAATGCTTTAAAAAATTGAAGTGTTAATCATTTATTTTCATCAATCAACAAAATGCAGTGAATGAACAAAAGAGAAATCTAAATCAAATCAATATTTGGTGTGACCACCCTTTGCCTTCAAAACAGCATCAATTCTTCTAGGTACACTTGCACACAGTTTTTGAAGGAACTCGGCTGGTAGGTTGTTCCAAACATCTTGGAGAACTAACCACAGATCTTCTGTGGATGTAGGCTTCCTCACATCCTTCTGTTTCTTCATGTAATCCCAGGCACACTCGATGATGTTGAGATCAGGGCTCTGTGGGGGCCATACCATCACTTCCAGGACTTCTTGTTCTTCTTTATGCTGAAGATAGTTCTTAATGACTTTGGCTGTATGTTTGGGGTCGTTGTCCTGCTGCAGAATAAATTTGGTGCCAATCATACGCCTCCCGGATGGTATTGCATGATGGATAAGTATCTGCCTGTATTTCTCAGCATTGAGAACACCATTAATCCTGACCACATCTCCAACTCCATTTGCAGAAATGCAGCCCCAAACGTTCAAGGCACCTCCACCATGCTTCACTGTTGCCTGCAGACACTCATTATTGTACCGCTCTCCAGCCATTCGACGAACAAACTGCCTTCTGCTACAGCCAAATATTTCAAATTTTGACTCATCAGTCCAGAGCACCTGCTGCCATTTTTCTGCACCCCAGTTCCTATGTTTTCGTGCATACTTGAGTCGCTTGGCCTTGTTTCCACATCGGACGTATGGCTTTTTGGCTGCAACTCTTCCATGAAGACCACTTCTGGCCAGAATTCTCCTGACAGTAGATAGGTGTACCGGTGTCCCACTGGTTTCTGCCAGTTCTGAGCTGCTGAGCTGGTACTGCTGGACATCTTCCGATTTCGAAGGGTAATAAACTTGATGTGTCTTTCATCTGCTGCACTAAGTATCCTTGGCCAACCACTGCATCTACGATCCTCAACGTTGCCCGTTTCTTTATGCTTCTTCAAAAGAGCTTGAACAGCACATCTTGAAACCCCAGTCTGCTTTGAAATCTTTGCCTGGGAGAGACCTTGCTGATGCAGTAGAACTACCTTGTGTCTTGTTGCTGTGCTCAATCTTACCATGACATGAAACTGTCTTCCACAACCTCACCTTGGTAGCAGAGTTTGGCTGTTCCTCACCCAGTTTTAAGCCTCCTACACAGCTGTTTCTGTTTCAGTTAATGACTGTGTTTCAACCTACGTGTGACATTGATGATCATTAGCACCTGTTTGGTAGAATTGGTTGATCAAACACCTGACTAGAATCCTACAAAATCCCTGACTTTGTGCAAGTGTACCTGTAAGAATTGATGCTGGTTTGAAGGCAAAAGGTAGTAACACCAAATATTGATTTGATTTAGATTTTTCTTTTGTTCGCTCACTTTGCATTTTGTAAATTGATAACAATAAACAATCATTATTTATATTTCTGAAAGCATTCTTTGTTTACAGCATTTTTTCACACCTGCCTAAAACTTTTGCACAATACTATATATATATACAGTATATACTATACATATAAATGAAAGACAATAACAACAACGCAAAACATACATTTATAAAAGCTTAGCTGAACTGTTTTTCTCTCTTCTACAAAAGGCACATAACTTCTGAATTCTATCTCTTGGCGTTGTCGTGTCTCTGGTAAGAACACATGGAATTAATCGACCAAGGCCCCTGACCATGGCCCTTTTTGCTCAGTTACTCAGTTTGGCCAACCACAGAAAGAATCTTGGAGGTTCAAAACTTTTTTCCACTTCACTATTATAGATTCCATTTTACTCCTAGGAAAACGCAAACCTTTAGAAATGATTTGATATCCTTTGTCCTTATCTATGACTTAGCATGATTTGATCACAAAAGTCTACCAAGAGTTCCTTGGATTTCATGGCTTGGTTTTTATCCTAACATGCGGAGTGACTTGTGGGCCCTTCTATACACGGGTGTGTTTGGTAAACTGTTCTGGACACATCTCAGTGAGACCACAATCTGGAGTGCAACAGCAAAGGGTCTGAGCACTGATATAAATCAGGAAATGTATTTATTTATTTATTTTATTTTAAATTTATTTGCTAAACTGTCTGTAAACATGTGTTCACTTTGTCGTTATGGGTTATTGGGAATAGATTATGGACAAAAGTAGCCAAGTCATCTACTTAAAATTAAATTTACAACATGGTGTAAAAGAATAAGTCTCAACACACTGGAAAGGTTTGGGGCAGCCACCCGTATATTGTCCCTGGCTGTAAAAGGTTTAAAGAAAACAAGTTGTTGTTGTCAGGTTGAGTTCCAGGACTGAACTAATGAGGTTTTGGAAGATGGTGGTTTTAAATGCCGTGAACCGGAAGTGATGTCATTCTGGACGTTGGAACCGGAAGTAACGTCAGTCTGGGTGCCAGAACAGGAACTGATGTCACTCAGGGCGCCAGGACCAGAAAGTGACTTGAGTCTGGGTGCCGGAACCGGAAGTGACATTAAATAAGGCTGGTTTTCCTGTATTTTGCCTGCAGAGATAACAGAAGTAGGTTTAGAGCACCCTGTCACCCCCTGGCCTAATGGGTAAATACTCCACTTGGTCCAATCAGCTCGCTCCTAGTCGCACGTGTGTGATAACGGTACGTGTGCAGAAACTGAAGTGGTTGGAAATCTGCCGAATTTCTTTAAACAGGAAATAAATGGAGTAACCCAGCTGGTACCCCTAATCTTTGTAGTGGCCAGGAATCATTTTTCCATTAATGAAAATAAAATAAACAAAATGAAAATGAAAGCAATTCTATTGTATTCCATGTGGTCTATGATTTGCTATACTTTGTTAATCCCTGAGTGGAAGTTGTCTTTTTGCATGTCCTTTGGAGGTCAAAGCGCAAGGTCAGCCATTGTACGGCACCTCCAGAGCACCTTTCAAGTTAATGGCTTTGCTCAAGAGCCCAGCAGAGTCGGATCACCTTCTGGCAGTAATAGGATTTGAATCGACAATCTTCCAGATAACAGCACAGCTCCTTAGCCACGGAGCCACCAATCTGCCTTGTATTAGCATATCAAAAAATGATAAAACTAATTCGACAAGAGCATCAACTACCTGAACAACTCAATTAATGGGTGTCCACTGCAACACATGCTATTGACTGCTTACCATCACTAAGTACATGCCATCTGGGAAAGTCTAATGTTGGATCATCTTCAGTAAGAAGTCCCATTGCTTTTTTATGGCTGATTAACATTGGATTCCTACAACTGAGTAGTTTGGTAAAACTTTCTCAACCCACACAGTAGCAGAACAGCAGGGTTAACCCTTTGGACACCGCTGTTACTTGCTCAAAGAAGTCTGTGTGACCTGAAACATGTGGACTTTTCATGTGCCATTTCCAATAGGACAACACCCAGCCTCATAACACTTGGAATAGAGCATTATGTCAGAACCTTTCTTGTTTCCAACCAACAACAACAACAACATTTATTTATATATCACATTTTCAGACAGATGATGTAGCTCAAAGTGCTTTAGAAGATGAAGAAAGAAGGTTTATATGAAACGAAAATCAGATTAGGAAATGCTGAACATTTTTTTCTTTTGGTCCCTAGCTGGCGTCTGACCGAGGGTGTCCTCAGAGCCAGTATGCTGCCGTGGGTGCCAATCGATCTCGGATTTCAGACACAAGTCACTTCCGTGCCAGGCGGTTCTTGGCAATGTCTCTGGCTTCATCGATGTTGAGTCTTGAGTTCTTCAGGTCTTCTTTGATTTGTTTGGACCATGTTTTCTTGGGAGCTGTATGTTGGATTTTCCAATGGCTGGGTTTATGCCACCATAGGAATTTGTGTGATAGATGGCTCCCACTCATTCGACAAATGTGACCAAACCATCGCAAGTGACATTGTTGGATTTGGTCTTCAATGGTTGGCCAGCAGTTAGGTAATACTAAGTAGCAAAGTATAAAGTAAAGTCAGATGGCTGGGAGTACAGAAAACAAAAAAAACAAAATCTGCAGGGGTTCCAGGGCCACCAGCCCCCACTTGGCATTCTACTTAACATAAATGATCTAAATCAGTCCTCATGGTTTTCTGGCTTCATGTGAAAGAATTTGATGATGATGGTCAGGGACAACATGGTGCCATGTCTCAAAACCTCTTTTTGACAAATTCTTGTCACCGATGACTATTTGTTTCATATCCTCCATTTTTCATATTCTCCCTCGAAAGAATTGTACCATAGTGGATTTTTAGAAAATTAGAAAAATTGTGATGAGAACTGGCCATTTATCCCAACAAGTTCATTCATCCTATTCACCCAGATTATCCAATTCAAGATTTGAAGGTCCGTAAAGTCCTGCTCTCCACCAATCTACCTGATATTTTTTTCCATGAGTCTGTGGTTCTTTGCATGAAGAAAACCTTTGTCAGGAGAAAGCACTGAATTGCCTGACAGCAGGGGTGGAATGACCCTGTGTCTAAAAGTGCTTCAAGAAAGCACCACCCGGAGGGGATGGGGGGGAATTTTCATAATGGTATTCAATTTTTACCACCAACCTTTTTTTCCACAACAGTTTCCAGTGTGTCCAGGTTCAGCTCTGTGATGGAGCATTACATTAAATTTCATCTTCCACAAATCTTCCTAAGCCTGTATGTTCTCCAGGTCCTCCTGTAACAATTCAGCTGCTACATCACTTGCTAATTTGGTATCATCTGAAATCTAAACCATTTTGTTAATTGTATTCTTCTACAGATCACTTATATATATATTAAAAAGATCAGCTGCCTCAGCACTAATCCCTGAGGGACACCACTTTTAATGTCACCTAATTCTGAAAATGTTCTCCTCACCATTACCCTTTGCTTCCTGTGTTTGAGCAAATGTTGTATCCACCTACACAATAAGCCCTAAGGAGAAGCCTTCTGAATAAAGATAAGTAATATAATATGCACCTCTCTGATCAAATGTGTTTGTTACTTCCTCTCAGAATTGCGCCATATTAGTGAAACACAACCTTTCTTGTCTGAATATGTATTGAGTATTTGCTAATAAAATTTATCACAAGATCCCATTCATCACCCTATGATATATTGCAAAATGATACAAATGACCTCCCATGTGTCCTCCGATTTGGAACCAATTTTCTTCTTTTTTTCAAAATTAAAACACAGCTGCTGGGTACAAGTACTTTTTTTGTGACAGCTTTTTTTTGAAACTATTATTTTCTAAAAATGTGCACCAAAATTTTGCTTCTTAGGAAATCAACAATATTTTTTAATTGTGTTTCCATCTGTTTCAATGGACATCAAGAATAACTAGTGCCTTCCTGGAACAAAGAGATACCCACAGATAATCATTCTAAGTGTCTCACACATGGTTAGTTTGAAAATGTGGTCCATTAAAATATTTTATGAAGTTAGCCAAACAAGAATAATAGCCAGTAGAGTCCTAAAAGGATTTTTTCCACTCCCGTTGTACCATTTTTGAGACATAGAATTTTCTCATTTGAAACCTTGCGGTCCATTTTGTAATCATCTTATTGATTTACTGAACCATTCAATGTGCAAACTTCATTGAACATGTCAGAAAAGGACATTTTGTTGATAGAACGTCACGTAGTGTCTGAGCAAAATTACATGAGAGTCGCTAAACCTTTTGGAGCGGTAAAATGGTGACATCTGGCTAATAAATTCTTGAGCGTATTTGGTAACTCACAAAGGACAAAGAAAGTTCACAATGCAGAAAGAAAATGGTCTTTGAAGAATAAACGTGGCTTTCAGCCCAGATTAATTAGATAGGCACAAGAGTGTTCTTAGCCAAGCATCCATCCATTTAATGACCCCCCAAGTAATTAATTTGTATTGTCAGAGTACAGCCAGTCTACAACCCAGCTGTGGAGCTAATGTCCCCAGCTCCATACTCCGCTAATGAAGAGCTGATGTAGAACCATCAGTTGACCTAACACACAACTACGTGTTTAAGAATGTGGGACTAAAGCAGAAACAATGGGAAACTCCACATAGACAGCAGCCAGTATGGACATCACATCTGGTTTCTTCATAACATGAGGTAGCAGTGCCCACCACTACACCACCATGCCAACCAGAAATACTTACTATACTAGACAAAGTGGAATACAGTCACAATTTTAAAAAATAATGCATTGTTTTAACTTGTTGTGGTTTAACTTTCATAATAATAAAGGATATCTGTTAAAAATAAACAAATATGTACATTAAAAAAGAAATTTTAGACATTTATTTAGTTCAACTCAATTTATTCTAATTACTCACACTCCCACTTACAAACCTTGCACAAATTAAGGATATTCTGTAAAAGACATTTGCAACATAAACACAAAACATAATGCAGAAACAAAAATATATTATTAAATATACAGTATATACAAAAGAGATATACAGTACAGAAATAACTAACAAGAGGTGTTGTAAAGAGTTGGGACACCACAGGTGACCCCCATATAATTGACGAAGACGAAAAACGCAAAAGAGAAATTGCACAGTTGGCAGGCAGCTTTTCAGACAAGAGTCTTCTATCAATGGCCTCCAGATGGCAGTGCAGCTGGTGCTGAGACTGAGCAAGCACAATAAGTGCGTCCAGGAGGTCTGAACCTGAAAGTGACACTAGAAGTCTTTGAGCTGTTATTCTTCTGATTTGCAGAGGGATGACAACGAGAAGTAGTTAGATACAGTGCTTCCGGAAAGTATTCACAGCGCATCACTTTTTCCACATTTTGTTATGTTACAGCCTTATTCCAAAATGGATTAAATTCATTTATTTTCCTCAGAATTCTGCACACAACACCCCATAATGACAACGTGAAAAAAATTTACTTGAGGTTTTTACAAATTTATTAAAAATAAAAAAAACTGAGAAACCACATGTACATAAGTATTCACAGCCTTTGCTCAATACTTTGCCGATGCACCTTTGGCAGCAATTACAGCCTCAAGTGTTTTTGAATATGATGCCACAAGCTTGGCACACCTATCCTTGGCCAGTTTCGCCCATTCCTCTTTGCAGCACCTCTCAAGCTCCATCAGGTTGGATGGGAAGCGTCGGTGCACAGCCATTTTAAGATCTCTCCAAGAATGTTCAATCGGATTCAAGTCTGGGCTCTGGCTGGGCCACTCAAGGACATTCACAGAGTTGTCCTGAAGCCATTCCTTTGATATCTTGGCTGTGTGCTTAGGGTCGTTGTCCTGCTGAAAGATGAACCGTCGCCCCAGTCTGAGGTCAAGAGCGCTCTGGAGCAGGTTTTCATCCAGGATGTCTCTGTACATTGCTGCAGTCATCTTTCCCTTTATCCTGACTAGTCTCCCAGTCCCTGCCGCTGAGAAACATCCCCACAGCATGATGCTGCCACCACCATACTTCACTGTAGGGATGGTATTGGCCTGGTGATAAGCGGTGCCTGGCTTCCTCCAAATGTGACGCCTGGAATTCACACCAAAGAGTTCAATCTCTGTCTCATCAGACCAGAGAATTTTCTTTCTCATGGTCTGAGAGTCCTTCGGGTGCCTATTGGCAAACTCCAGGCAGGCTGCCATGTGCCTTTTACTAAGGAGTGGCTTCCGTCTGGCCACACTACCATACAGGCCTGATTGGTGGATTGCTGCAGAGATGGTTGTCCTTCTGGAAGGTTCTCCTCTCTCCACAGAGTACCTCTGTAGCTCTGACAGAGTGACCATCAGGTTCTTGGTCACCTCCCTGACTAAGGCCCTTCTCCCCCGATCACTCAGTTTAGATGGCCGGCCAGCTCTGGAAAGAGTCCTGGTGGTTTTGAACTTCTTCCACTTACGGATGATGGAGGCCACTGTGCTCATTGGGACCTTCAAAGCAGCAGAAATTTTTATGTAACCTTCCCCAGATTTGTGCCTCGAGACAATCCTGTCTCAGAGGTCTACAGACAATTTCTTTAACTTCATGCTTGGTTTGTGCTCTGACATGAACTGTCAACAGTGGGACCTTATATAGACAGGTGTGTGCCTTTCCAAATCATGTCCAATCAACTGAATTTACCACAGGTGGACTCCAATTAAGCTGCAGAAACATCTCAAGGATGATCAGGGGAAACAGGATGCACCTGAGCTCAATTTTGAGCTTCATGGCAAAGGCTGTGAATACTTATGTACACGTGCTGTACTGTGGTTTCTCAGTTTTTTTTATTTTTAATAAATTTGCAAAAACCTCAAGTAAACTTTTTCACGTTGTCATTATGGGGTGTTGTGTGTAGAATTCTGAGGAAAAAAATGAATTTAATCCATTTTGGAATAAGGCTGTAACATAACAAAATGTGGAAAAAGTGATGTGCTGTGAATGCTTTCCGGATGCACTGTATAGCGCAACTACCTGGTTTGGAGTAAAATTATCATCTGATGAGCCGTGAAGTTTTCTTCCACCAGCACACGTGTGACAACAGATATACTGTAGATATAGGAATAGATATAGTAACAGTTTGCTCCTCCTCTTTCTCCTCCTCTTGATGACCAATCTGGTAACACAGTGAAAACTTTCATGTAACAGGTTGGGAATATTACCTGTAAGTCAAAGCAGGTGCCTGTCTCATCTTTGAAGAAGTTCTGAAATGTTTTTTAAAGGAGATGTCCAGTAAGGGAATTAGAGGTTTCTGGGAGCAGAGATAACCCTGCGAGGTCAATCATAGAAGTTGTGAATCTTCAGGTCATCTGCCGTTGAACATTATAGATTATCCACATTCTGGGAGTCACAGACCTTGAGAAGGAACTCTGACCTGCTCATCATCAAGAGTTGCCAACATCCTCACGTCCTTGACTACAGATTGAATGAAAGTATATCCAGATGTTTCTTCACCACCTCATGTAATAGTTACTGATGGGTGTGAGCTTGTGCACTCTCAACATAAACTCAACTAACTTTAGGTGTACGAGGGGGGACTCAAAAATAAGAATATTTTTCTGGAGGCTGGAGGGGCATTAGTTCTGACTTCTGCCACTAGGTGCATTTACTAGACTGCCCTCTGCATCATTTGGCCAAGCAGCATCCTTGAAGCGCTCAAGCGTTTGTGTGATACAATGCGGAGAAATCGACCTGAATTGTGGCGATCAGGTGAGTGGCTTCATTGAGTGTGTGGCAGTTTCTCATGCAAAATGGGATGACAACAGTTTGCCACAAACACCCCCCCCCCCCCCCCCCCCCCCCCAACTCGCTGGACCAGACACCCTGTGATTTTTTCTTATTTCCAAGAATGAAGAGGGATCTTAAAGGAAAGTGTTTTTCAGGATGTAGGGGAGGTCAAGAAGCAAATGATGGAGGCACTGAAGTTTATCACTTTGCAAGAGTTTCAGAACAGTTTTGAACCATGGAAAAAGCGGTGGGACAAGGGTATTATGTCTCAGGGAGTGTTTAAGTTTTGGATGTGGTCTGAGAAATATATGAGTTTTTCAAAGAAAAAATTCTTGCTATTTTTGGGTTCCCACTCGTATAGAAGGTTTTCCACTAGGGACCCCTATCCTCAATTCTGCTCTTTTTTTCTAGTGAAGTTTCAACACATTTTCAGTAAAGAGAAAAGAAAAAATAGTAAAGAAGTTATTTATGAACTATAACATCTACACACTGTGTAGGCAATTACACTGATTTCAGTAAGTATATGCTATATGTGCCCAACACTTTCAATTTTTAAAGACAACACTGCCACCTAATAGTCACTTTATAAACTGCATTTCACTAAAGCTTCACTATTAAGTTTTACAGGGTCATTAGTGTTGTCTGTTGTCTGCAGAGTACAGTGAAATTCTTGTCATGGGAGCATGGCAATACTTTGCGTCTTTTGCATTAATCTACACAACTTTTCAATTCTGTTTCTGTACAACTTAGTTATGAATTTGCTGCATGGAGTTTTTGATCCTCTGTTAAAATGACACATTGACTTCCATTGTAAATGGGTAGAATTAGCCTGCATCAGACCTATACTGCTAGAGATTTAGAACTGCCAGGCCATAGGGGCAACGAAGAAATCAATCAGGGGCTGAATACAAAGTCAAATGGTGTGGCAATCAAAACTGGGGAGGTAAACAATTGTGCGACTAAACCCGTTATAAAAAGCTCAAAGTTTTAGAGAACTTCACCAAAAAAGTCAAAAATTTAACTAAGATGCTTGCGAAAGATTTTAGTTTGTATCCACAAAATTGAACAAGGTTTGACTTGAGACACTGGTCTGAATAATGTTGGGACTTCCGGCATGTGAATTCCCTAGAGTGTCCCTAGAGGTGGGCGTCCAAATCTTAGTGACGGGAAAATAAAATGGCAGCAAGATAACAAATACTACAGGAAAGTTCACAACCAAAACTAAAAACTGCATGATCCAAAACCTTAGGAAAAAAATAGTCAAATCTTGAACAACAATGTTTTAAGCCCACAAAAAAAAAAGGTAAAGAGCATCATTGCAGTCACGCTGTCTCACTCTTGACATCCATAGATGTTTTCCAAAGCAACATAATCAATATGATTTTTTAGAACTTTGACCATGTATTTTTTTTTGTTCTCTAGTAAAAATGTTTGAAAGCAAAACTACCAAGCAGTTGAAGTATTTGTTGATAGAACTTTGTCAAAGTCAGTGTAACATAGGACTTAAGACTTTGGACTTTCAAACCTGAGGCTGTGGGTTCCAGTGAGCAAATGGAAAAACAAAAGAAGCTTAGAGCACTTGTATCACAAAGGTAAGTCGGCTTGGATAAAGGTGTCAGCTAAAGAAGTAAATGTCAACGTGTGAGTCTAGTGAGGGTTTTAAAGGGACCGTAAAAAGAGAGCTTGGGAAAAAGTGAACTGTAGTTACTAAATGGCTTTCTGCTTCTGTTCAGAGAAGGAGACCAGGTGTGTCTTCCTATATTCCATAATGCCATGAATAATATTTATCAATCAATAAACATCATAGAAAGCGCAGTAAACAGATAAAAAAAAAGATCAATGACACCAATATTTGGTGTGACCACCCAGAGACTGGTGCCTTCATTTCCACTTCGGCCTCAGTTTTACTCCTTCTGTATGTTTAGTATAAAACAAGTAAGCCCGCGATTCGCTAGTGAATCGGAAATCCTAGAATGGCAATCAGTTTCTGTTCCATCCGATATGTGGATGGATGACATATCATGGAGGGCGGGTGCGTCTGGCGAAATATCATTTAATCCAATACGCAAATCCGTACTAAAACGGTTTCGTTTTGTGGAGACGTGAGTCTGTTGCATTCGCTGACACCAACCGCTTGAACAGGTTGTGTTGTTTGGGGGCCACCTACTGACTCTGGGAAGCAGCTGCATCTGACTGGGGGGCCGAGCACCACAGCGCAAAATGCACCTCGGTGGGAAGCCGCTGCGTGAAGACATATCATGGAGGGTATATGTGGTGGTGTGGGCGGTCGCGTCCAGGTGGCCGTACAACCTGGCATGCACGCTTTACCTCAGGTGTAGTTCACAGGTCGTAGTCTCGTTTCTGTGTTTTCATTGGTTTGAGCCGCGACTCCTTTCACAAGCGCGTTGTAGGCGCGTGCGTTGTCACAGTTGGTTTGAGCCGTGACTCCTTTCGCAAGCGCGTTGTAGGCGCGCGCGTTGTCACAGCTTGGACCTTTGGGGTTTCCATACATCCGGTGAGCCCTGCGCCCATCCGGTTTACAACCTTCGGTTAGTTGTATGGATAAAGCTGCAGCAGGAAGTGGGCTGTCTTCTAATAGACCAGCACACTCTCAAGACCATCTCAGCATCAAGGACTGCATAATCCTTTGATGGACTCACTTGTTCGCCCCTTGTGATTTCGTCTTCAAGCCTACAGCATTCGAAAGGGATTTCCCTGCTGGGCCCCTAAGTCCCTCTATAATGTTTACACTATAGTTTTTGTAATACAAATTGTAATGGGTCCTAAATCTTCTTTACTCGATCATCAGGGTATCTTAATACCAGAGTTGGGTAGTAACGAGTTATATTTACTCCGTTACATTTACTTGAGTAACTTTTTTTAAACAATTGTACTTCTAAGAGTAGTTTTACTGCACCATACTTTTTACTTTTGCTTGAGTACATTTGTGAAGAAAAAATGCTACTCTTACTCCGCTACATTGAGCAACACTCGAATTGTTACTTTTTTTCCATTAGATACGCTATATTTTTGCCAGAGAGAAGCCACCAGTGGATCTACTGCATGACTGTTTCACCAATCAGATGTAGCAATGATAATCACAAGACTCTGTTTCACCAATCAGACGTAGCCATGCAGTCACATGACCACACAAACTGTAACGGCATAGCGGCATAGCAAACTCCTCACAGACAGCGGACAGGGAAACAAAGAATACAAGTGGGACCTCGGTTTGCGAGCATAATTCATTCCGGAAACGTGCTCCCATTCCAAAGCACTCGTATATCAAAGCAAATTTCCCCATAAGAAATAATGGAGACTCAGATGATTCGTTCCATAACCCAAAACTATTCATATAAAAATGATTAATACAAAATATAAAGTAAAAATACATAAAACAAATTAAACTGCATTTTACCTTTGAAAAGAATCATGGCTGATGTGAGTGAGTTTCTAAACTATTGTGGGATTTCACCTAGTGGGACGACACGTGGAAGAGCGTCCCGAAGCAACCGCAGGCACCCAGCGCTGTAGCAATTCGCCGTAAAACCAAATCCGAAAAGATCACGGTCATGGTATAAGCACCTGCCATTGATGGGTGATACAAGGAACAAGAACATTATAAATGCGCAGGGCACATTATTACTTGGCCACTAACCTGGGCAAGACCCTGCCTGACTGCTGTGTCTGTGTATAGGAGAGTGGCAGATCCTGCTACAATAAATAACCGCGCTGTTCCTGTTTCAAGCTGAATAAAGATGGTGTCGCTAAAGTATTGAGACTCAGCTTCGTGTTTTGGGGTGCAAGACAGGGACTCCCATGTAACAGCACACACACGTGGTCACAATACTGTAGTAAATAGTATACGCTTGTACGGATGTTGACTATATGAGTGAGGCACGCCAACTGACGATTACCCATAATCCCACAGCGAGAGAGAGAAGAACCATCAGCTCAGTTGTGATCACGAGACGCTCGGCAGACAAAGCGTATATGGACTACTCGTATTGCAAGACCTCGCTCATTTATCAAGTTAAAATTTATTAAAAATATTAGCTTGTCTTGCAAACCAAGTTACTCGCAATCCAAGGATCCACTTGTACATGAAAAATGAGAGCCAACTCCTGCTGAAGCTTAACCATCAATTCACTGAGTGAAGAACAAGCACGTTTTAACCAAACATGCACAGACACAGACAGTTGAGGTAAAGTGAGACATCTTGTACGTGCACAAGCTGCCTTGTTCTAATGTTATTTTCTATTAGCTGTGCTATTTGGAGGGCAAGTGAATATTCAGTATTATACTGTCAGTGTACAGTCAGTATATCCCGTCACTGTAAATAGTTTGCACTGTTCAAACATACAAGTTACCTACTGTAGGTATTGGCTTCAAAAGCTTTGTTGTGAAAAACTGAGATTTGGAACTTTGTGTTATTTGTGCTTCTTTATTTTGTAAAGATGTTATTTATTTTTACTCATTTTATATTATATTTTTTGGAAAGAGCAGAATTTGCACATTATTTTATATTTTTGTCTGTCTTATTACAACATTTCTAAAAAATAAATCATTTATTATGATCAAACAGTTACTCAGTACTTGAGTAGTCTTTTCACCAAATACTTTTTTACTCTTACTTGAGTAATTTTTTGGATGACTACTTTTTACTTCTACTTGAGTAATATTATTTTGAAGTAACGCTACTCTTACTTGAGTACAATTTTTTGGCTACTCTACCCACCTCTGCTTAGTATTCATTCATATCTTGCATGGAGGTACAATACTCAAATTAAACCAACAGACTACAATTGCATTAACATAGGGTGGTCAAGTGAAGGAACTACAAGTCACCACTGGAAGCTGTTGGCGTGTCAAAACCGGTTTTCCCCATTTAATTCTAAAAATATTTTCTTTATAAGAAGCAAAAATTAGGGCTGTTATGCGAGTCAAAAGAAAGTCTCCATAAAATAGCGCAGTCAAGTTAGAGAGAGATACAGTTCTCAGCAGGTAACTTCATCCTGTTTCTGGTTTGGTATAAGATTGAATGCCTTCTCACGACAGCAGCAGGATTTATAGTGTGGGGACCCAAAGGGGTGGAGTCAGTCTCCCTCATTGGGTGTCTTCTCCATGCTGCGGTGGGAATAAAAAAAAGATGTTGGCACCATTGCCCCCTCTTGACCCCAAACGGCATTACCTGTGATGAGTTTGGAGAGTGTTCCACAGACTTGCCTGTGTGACCACAGTAAAAGAAATTATAATTATAGAAATTTCAGTTAGAAAAAGTATATAAATAAGAAGAAATATGTATTTCTACAGCAGAAACAGAAGGAGCCCCTCTGTTTGGGACCCCTTGTCTTTTACATGTGCAATTCCCTAACTGGATGAGCACAACTCACCTTGCGCTTGGAGTTCTTGCAGGTCAAGAAGAAGACCCTTCACTCTGTCTGCATCCATTGCCCTAAAGTATACTCAGTAATCTGGGAATATTAACCCTTACTTTAAGGAAGTATATTCAATAAAACAAGTGTATTATTATAAAATTGTGGTATTTAAAGAATTACATTATGGGGTCAGGTGTGTTGTACCATGTTAGAGATTTATGGATGTAAATGAGAAGTCAAGCAAAATGACACCTTTTATTGGCGAACTGAACAGATTATAATACGCAAGCTTTTGTGGCGACTCAGGCCCCTTCTTCAGGCAAGAGGTAATTATGTGCTCATTATGGGCTCACAAACTTTAAACCATCACTTTAAGCTAAAATAGCTAAATATTGAAGTGATCTAATAAAGAGTTTCTGATCAATTCATAAGTTGCTAGCAAAAAGTTAAATTAAAATACACAAAAATGCAAAATGTGCATATGTACACCATACATTTCTACAGTACTGTGCAAAGGTCTTAGGCCCTGTAAAGTGGGAAATAATGCCATGAATAATATTTATTAATCAATAAACCTCATAGAATGTGCAGAAAACAGAAAAAAGATCATCAATGACACCAATATGTGGTGTGACCACTCCAGCAGTTCTCTTTGGTCCACTGTCAGGCAGTTTCTGGAGATCGGTATGTGGTCGCTTGTTCCACTGCACACTTTGGCTGTCTTATTTCTAATCCCAGCCTAGCTCTGTCGAGGCCATACCATCTACTGTTCCTCTTTTTGGATTTTGGTTGTGTGTTTGAAGTCATTGTATTGTTGCAGAATGAAGTAAAGCTGATCAGACATCTCCTTAATGGTACTGCATGATGAGTATGAATTTGCCTGTACAACTGTAATCAAATCACGACCTCCGTTTGTGGAAATGCAGCCGCAATCCAGCTGGAAACCTCCACCGTGCTTCACTGTTTCCTGCAGACATTCATCCATGTACCTTTCTCCAGGCCTTTGGTACATAAATTACCTTCTATTAAATTCCATATTTGGACTCCTCAGTCAAAAGCATCTGTTGCCATTTTCCTGCACTCCAGTCTTTCTCTTTTTATGCATTGGTGAGCCTTTTGTCTTTATTTCCACCACTGAGGAATGGCTTTTTGGTCACAACTCTTCTTTGAAGACCATTTCTGATAAGGCTTCTCTGGACTGTAGATGGGCTCCAGTGGTTTCTACTAGTTCTGAGCTGAAGGCGGTTATGAACATCTTTGAGTTTCAAAGGGGAGAATGCTTGATGTATTTCTCGTAGGCTGCTGTCAATTTCCACTGCACTTTTGGTCCTCAGCCTTGCCTGCTTGTTTGTGTTTCTGTAGAAGAGCTTGTGCAGCACATCTGGAAACACCTACTTGCTTGGAAATGGCCTTGACGATGCAAGATGACCACCTTGTGTCTTGTAACTGTGCACACTTTTGCCATGCTGTAAGATTTGGAGGTTAAGCTGCAACATCTACCACAACCTCCACTTTTTAGTATGGCTGTCCCTTGCCCAGTTTAATGCCCTCTACATGGCACTTTCTGTTTCAGTTCATCACTTTGATTCACCGCACACATGATGTCCTTGATCATCAACACCTCCATCAGGCAATAGAGTGTATGATCTCACATTTGGAACCGGTAAGTGTTCCATTGCTTGGTTAGTTTTTACTTTCTTGCGCCCTGTGTTGGCTGGGATTGGCTCCAGCAGAACCCTGTGACCCTGTAGTTATGATATAGCGGGTTGGATAATGGATGGATGGATGTATGCAAAGTATAAGGAAAGTACTGTAATTGTCCAAAAATTAGACCTTGGGTTTTTGATGAATCTCAACATTTTAGACCTCCCTGAATCTGAAAATACAATTTTTGCAATTACGTCTGTGTGTGGACCCCCGTGACCCTGTAGTTAGGATATAGCGGGTTGGATAATGGATGGATGGATGTCTGTTTGTGTGTCTGTGTGTGTGTCTGTGTGTATGTGTAAACATGATAACTTGAGAACACTTTGACTGAGGTCAACCAAATTTTGTATACATACTGTATATTACATCCAAAACTGAAGTTTCTATCAACTTTTGGGCAACTTCCACTAACTGGAAGTGGTACTTTACCTGAGAATTAATATGGTAGCAAGAAACCATAAAATTATCAAAAATTACATCTTATACATTGTGGAAGCCAGCCCCGGACACAGACAGACAGACAGACACCTCCATGTCTTCAAAACACACGTTTATTTACAGTTCTCACACACAGTACCCCTGCACCAATCACCCTTTTCTTAGTTCTTTCCAAGGTCCTTCACCGCCTCCACTCCTCTCCAAGGAGCTCTGTCCTCTTTCTCCTGACTGCAGCCGTTGAATGGAGGGAGGTGGCCCCTTTTATACATTCCCAGATGTGCTCCAGTTACCTGATGACCGACTTCCGGCAGCACTCCCCAGTGTGGCGGAAGTGCTGAACATTGCACCAGGAAGCACTCTGGGCATAAACCATCCCTGGTTTGTCCGCACTTCCTGGTGTCCCAGAAGTGCTGTCCCCCAGGGATCAAGGACCGGCAGGGAAAAGAGGCGCCACTCTCCCGGTCCTTCCTTCCTCCCGGCATCCCGGCGGGGCAGGGCTCCTGGCCATCTATTACAACATATAATAATAATATGACCATTTTTTTTGGTTTACCTATATGAATGACTTATCCCTATGTCTGAGCATGCAAGAACGTCAAGGGGAGGTCACTCCTGATTTTGTTTTCTTTAAGGACATTTCACTTATTGCAAAACGAATATTTGGAACTTTAAAATAAGCTCTTTTCTGTTGACACACTAATCCAGATAACATAAACAAACTGTCAAGACAAATATTATTGAAAACTATCCTAAAAAGTGCCTAAGGCTTTTGGAAAGTGTTGCATATATACTCTAAGAGGTCGCTTTATCCAGACAACAGCTTTCTTGTAATTTAAAAGCAGACATTACAGGACTGACATAGGTTGACGTGACTGGTGCAAAGAGACAGATAGGCTACTCTTTTGTTGTGTTGCAAGATGCATATGAAGACACTCAACTTCTCGTACCTTACACAGATGAGACATGGCAGCCAACAACCTTGCACTCCTGTAGGTGAAAGGAAAGAAGGCATTGTTAAGTTGGGTAAGCATTATGAAGACAGAAGGATTGGAGAAGCATCCTGCTGATGGGATGAAAACCTCCATGGGCCTTATGGATCC
This sequence comes from Erpetoichthys calabaricus, assembly GCF_900747795.2. NCBI lineage: Eukaryota > Metazoa > Chordata > Cladistia > Polypteriformes > Polypteridae > Erpetoichthys > Erpetoichthys calabaricus. The sequence goes on from NC_041403.2 coordinate 148,376,721, forward strand.
ATTCGATTTAGTGACACTGGTATTATAATGCTGTGGGGTGTCTTTGTAGTAGTAGTAGTAGTAGTAGTAGATGTAGAAGGTACAGTGAGATTTTTACGAGGGGGAGTCAGGCTAAAGTTAGAAAATGGGATTTATTAGAAAATCGAACAAACCTTAACAAAACTGATCATGTCATTTCTCAGTGTAGTCTCCACCCTTCTCAAAGCACTTGTGCCACCTTGCTTGGATTCCAGCAGAATAAACGGTTTTGTCTCGTCCTCGCAGCCACTCGCAGCCACAATGGCATGTCTTCCAGGGTGGGTTCCTAATGTTTTTTGAAAATAAAACAGATTCAGTAAGAAAAATGATGATGCTGCATAAATTGATAGACATAGTCTTGAGAGGTGCAATATAAGGTGGGGAGACAGATTAAGAAATAAACTTGGTGGGCACTATATAACACAAATAATAAATTAGGGGTACTTAATTAGATAAACAGATAAACTTATGGTGTACAAAGATCAAGAGGGAGAATTAAGGGACACTATACAGTCATATGAAAAAGTTTGGGAACCCCTCTCAGCCTGCATAATAATTTACTCTCCATCCATTTTCCAACCCGCTGAATCCGAACACAGGGTCACAGGGGTCTGCTGGAGCCAATTCCAGCCAACACAGGGAACAAGGCAGGAACCAATCCCAGGCAGGGTGCCAACCCACCGCAGGACACACACAAACACACTAGGGCCAATTTAGAATCGCCAATCCACCTAACCTGCATGTCTTTGGACTGTGTAGAGGAAACCGGAGCGTCCAGAGGAAACCCACGCAGACAAGGGGAGAACATGCAAACTCCATGCAGGGAGGACCCGGGAAGCGAACCCAGGTCCCCAGGTCTCCCAATTGCGAGGCAGCAGCGCTACCCACTGTGCCACCGTGCCACCGTGCCACCCCTAATTTACTCTCCTTTCAACAAAAATGATAACAGTTGTATGTCTTTCATTTCCTAGAAACATCTGACTACTGGGGTATTTTCCGAACAAAGATTTTTAGTGATGCAGTATTTAGTTGTATGAAATTAAATCAAATGTGAAAAACTGGCTGTGCAAAAATTTGAGTCCCCTTGTAATTTTGCTGATTTGAATGCCTGTCACTGCTCAATACTGATTACTTGCAACACCAAATTGGTTGGATTAGCTCGTTAAGCCTTGAACTTCATAGACCGGTGTGTCCAATCATGAGATATAAAGGTATTAAAGATGGTCAATTGCAAGTTGTGCTTCCTTCACTTTGACTCTCCTCTGAAGAGTGTGACAGCATGGGATCCTCAAAGCAACTCTCAAAACATCTGAAAACAAAGATTGTTGAGTCTCATGGTTTAGGGGAAGGCTACAAAAAGCTATCTCAGAGGTTTATACTGTCAGTTTCAACTGTAAGGAATGGAATCAGGACATGGAAGGCCACAGGCACTGTTGCTGTTAAACCCAGCAGGTCTGGCAGGCCAAGAAAAATACAGGAGCGGCATATGTGCAGGATTGTGAGAATGGTTACAGACAACCCACAGATCACCTCCAAAGACCTGCAAGAACATCTTACTGCAGATGGTGTATCTGTACATCGTTCTACAATTCAGAGCAATTTGCACAAAGAACATCTGTATGGCAGGGTGATGAGAAAGAAGCCCTTTCTGCACTCACGCCACAAACAGAGTCGCTTGTTGTATGCCAATGCTCATTTAGACAAGCCAGATTCATTTTGGAACAAAGTGCTTTGGACTGATGAGACAAAAATTGAGTTATTTGGTCAGAGCAAAAAGCGATTTGCATGGCGGAAGAAGAGCACTGCATTCCAAGAAAAACACCTGCTACCTACTGTCAAATTTGGTGGAGGTTCCATCATGCTGTGGGGCTGTGTGGCTTGTTCAGGGACTGGGGCCCTTGTTAAAGTCAAGGGTCAGATGAATTCAACCCAGTATCAAGAAATTCTTCAGGATAATGTTCAAGCATCAGTCACAAAGTTGAAGTTACGCAGGGGTTGGATATTCCAACAAGACAATGACCCAAAACACAATTTGAAATCTACAAAGGCATTCATACAGATGGAGAAGTACAATGTTCTGGAATGGCCATCACAGTCCCCTGACTTGAATATCATGGAAAATCTATGGGATGATTTGAAGCAGGCTGTCCATGCTCGGCAGCCATCAAATTTAACTGAACTGGAGAGATTTTGTATGGAAGAATGGTCAACAATAACTCCATCCAGAATCTAGACACTCATCAAAGGCTATAGGAGGCGTCTAGAGGCTGTTATATTTACAAAAGGAGGCTCAACTAAGTATCGATGTCATATCTCTGTTGGGGTGCCCAAATTTATGCACCAGTCTAATTTTGTTATGATGCATATTGCATATTTTCTGTTTATCCAATAAACTTAATGTCATTGCTGAAATACTACTGTTTCCATAAGGCATGTTGTATACAGTATTAAAAGGAAGTTGCTACTTTGAAAGCTCAGCCAATGGTAAACAAAAATCCAAAGAATTAAGAGGGGTTTCCAAATTTTTTCATATGACTGTATACAGACAGTGGCAGTGAATCCTTTGGAATGACCAGGTTTACTGCATTAGTTGGTCATGAAATGTGATCTGTTCCTCATCTAAGTCACAAGTAAATACAATATGCTTAAGCAAATCACACACAAACAATTCTAATCTTTCATTTCTTTACACACCTATGAAACATTCATGGTGCGTAACAGAAAATGTAAGTGAACCCTTGAATTTTACAACTGGTTGAACCTCGTCTTTAACAAGAACTCCCAGTAGCTGCAGATCAGGCCTGCACAACATTATGGAGGAGTTTTGGACCATTCATCATTACCAAACATCTTTAACTCAACAATATTCTTAGGATGACTGGTGTGAATGGCTCTCTTGAGGATATTCCATAGCGTCTTTTTATCTATCTATCTATCTATCTATCTATCTATCTATCTATCTATCTATCTATCTATCTATCTATCTATCTATCTATCTATCTATCTATCTATCTATCTATCTATCTATCTATCTATCTATCTATCTATCCGTATAGAGACAGATATTGTTTTTCTTTCCCTATTCTCTTTTCAGTCAAGCCTTTTTTGTAGATTTATTATTTGAATTAAAATTCACCAGAAGGTGGCAGTATAGGAAAAGAAAAAATGTTCTGACTCCTTGTTTTGACAATATTATCAGAATGTTGCATTTTTCTTAAATAAAAACAGTAATTCAGCTTTCATCAATTACAGTTCACCTGTCTTTCTGTCAGGATCAGCTAATAATTACACCCCTGTTTAATCCATCTGAAGTTTTACTCCATGCTGTGGTATAAAGAAGATTATTTTACTGTCTACTGTATAACTGAAGTTTAAATCAAAATATACAACTGAAGACATATTAGCTGACAAAACAAAAGAAACAATTTACTTAGAGAAGCCTCCAGATGAAACAGTTCAGATTCAAAGAGCGAGTGCAGGAATGTGTGTGGAATGCAGGTAAAGAGCAGGCTCGGATCAAGCGGGGGTCTCCTCTCCTCTGGTCAGTGGCCACCTCTTTCTGGCTGCAGAGAATTTGTTATGACAAGAACATTTATTTAAAGGATAAGATAAACAAATTGGAGAGGAGTGTTTTATGAGTTAGCACAGATGTAACCTTTTGGCATCTCTGGTTAAGACCTTTAATACTGAGAGGAGTCATTTCAGTTATGGTGGCGCAGTTGGTTTAATGTTACTTACTTACTTATAGCCCCAGGCACCCTGCAACACTATTCTCCATGTGCAGTTTACACAATTTGTCATGTCCAGCTGAATTTTTACAAATATTCTGTTTTTCCTTCAAAATGTTAAAGATATGTGTGTGAGTGTGTCCTATTATAAATTGGCACCTCATCCAGGGTGGGTTAAAGGAAAGAGCAGCTTGACTAAAGTAAATTTATGAAAGAATGAAAAATTAGATTTATGGTCAGGTCCACGTTTGAAAGCAGGGCTAAATTAAACACACCATTTGTCAAATTTAAATAGCTTTGAGATACTGCCACATAGTGCATTCTTCATTTTTCTGTTATTTGTGCTGTCATTTTGGTTTATCATCCTAATGTTATCTGATAATTGTGTGGAATAATGGGGCGGGGCCTAATGATGGTCCTTCACCTAGATTGTTCCAGAGCACGGATGTTTTGGGTTGCCACGGACACCAGTTTTGGCACCATTGGAAACCCTTTAAAAGGCTAATAGTGCAGTAAGAAAAGGAAGAAAGAAACAAACATAAAGATCGGCATCGATAACATTCAGGAAGTATTCAGACCCCTTCACTTTTTTTCCCATTTTGTTATGTTTCAGCCTTGTTCCAAAATCGGTTTAAATTATTTTTTCCACATCAAGCAACACTCAATACCTACAGTAAGCATGACAAAGTTAGAACAGAATTTTAGAATTTTTTGCAAATTTAATAAAAATAAAATTGACACAAGTAGTCACATCCTTTACTCAGTCCTTAGTTGAAGCCCTTCTGGCAGCGATTCCAGCCTGGATTCTTCTCTGGTTTGATGTGACAAGCTTTGGATTTAGGGATTTTCTGCCATTCTTCTCTGCGGATCCTCTCAAGCTCTGTCAGGTTGTATGGAGATCATCGGTGGGCAGCTTTTTTGAAGTTTCTCCAGAGATGTTCAATTGGGTTCAAGTCCAGGCTTTGACTGGGCCTCCCAAAGACATTCCCAGAGTTGCCGTTAAGCC